>NC_036641.1:10880820-11158770 GCF_002806865.2 Cucurbita pepo subsp. pepo | reverse complement strand
TATATATATATATATATATATATATATATATATAAAACTTCAACAAAAAAAAATAAAATAAAGTAAACTCGCTATTTAAAATTAAAATTTCATAAATAACAACAATATGAATTGGGTTTGGTAGGAGTCACTTCATGAATACTAACGATCTCTTTTCCATTCGGAAAAGCAACAAGCTTTTCAATTCGTTTGGGTAAATTTAAGCTTTTTTGGGAAGCAATCGCATGGATCCTACGAACCATTTCAAGAAATGCCTCTTCCACGTTCACATTATCCATGGCAGAAGTTTCCATGAAAAACAAGTCTTCAGACTCTGCCAAACGTCGTCCTTCTTCCTCTTCAACTTCTCGAGAATGGCTCAAATCACTTTTGTTCCCAACTAGAACGATGACCATATCCGAATTCCCAAAATCTCTTAGCTCTCGTAACCACTTCTTCACATTCTCAAATGTCACCGCTCGAGTTATGTCATATACTAGCAATGCTCCCAATGCTCCTCGATAATAAGAGCTTGTAATTGCCCTAAATCTATACACGTCTTAATCAAATTTAGATTAAAATGGTATTAAAACTATATATTAACATAAAATTAAATTCGTAGATTTGAATGTAACAAATAAAACAATAAATAAAAAAAACAATATTAAAATATTAAGAGAATAGATAATAACTTTTTCTGACCTCTTTAGAAACTTGTAGCCTTCCGGAACAAACCGCCTTTGTCGGGGATAATAATAATTTAATTATTTTCCTTTAATGTCTTTTTACGAAACACCTTTTTACTTCTGGTTTTTACGTGTCAAATTCTTATTGGACAATAAAATAATAGCCTTAAATTTATGGAAAAATTAGAAATGGTAGTTTTTTTATTTAATGCTGAAAATCGGCTCATAAATGGAGGGAATAAAATATGGTAGCAAAAGATGGATTAGTGAATAACTTAGATTAAGGTTGTAATTAATCATAATTAGGAGGAGATTTAAATTTAAGACACTATTCCTTCCATGAACCCTAGGTTTGGAATGTCTTGTTTTATTTGGAGACATATTAGCCTTTAATCAATCGCTAAACGACAGGTTTCATTTCTCTTTTAGGTTCATGGGTCCCACCAAAAGGACCAATTTTTTCTCGCCTTTTAATTCGACCTAATATTTTTTTAAATAATAATAATAAAAAGACAGTCCAATCGTCCCCAATAGAGTTTTTTAAATTTTTTAAATTGTGACTGTCTCGTAATAATTATTAAATATTGATGTTAAGCATAATTAAGAGTTTAATTAAGAATAATTTATACTAATTTTTGTGTTTATTTTCTATACGATCAAAAGAGAAGGTTAAAAGAGAGGAAGAAGAAGAGTGACCTTTCTTGGCCGGCGGTGTCCCAGATTTGGGTTTTGATGAGCTTATCGGCGACCTTGATATTCCGGTAAGCGAATTCGACGCCGATGGTAGGTTTGGAATCCAATCGGAACTCGGCTCTGGCGAAACGGGAGAGGAGATTGGATTTTCCGACGCCGGAATCGCCCGTCAGAACCGCCTTGAACAGATAATCGCACTCTTCGTCGAATGAATCCGCCATTTCTCTCTCTGCACAAACAGAGAGGAAAGTGTTCTTTTAAAGTTCTACCGATGTGTTTGGACTCCAAAATATTGCTTCCATTTATTCAATACAATTTCTATTTATTTATTTATTTATTTATTTATTTTAATTTAGATTAATTATTATATTTTTAATATATCTTAAAATTAATTTTTATTAAAAAAAGTACCAAATATATTTTTTATCATTAATATAGAATAAAAATAAATTTAGCGTTGTTTCCATTGAGTATAGTCTCATGTGAACAAACATTGATGATGAAACAACATAATGGATATGCATGATTTTTATTTATTTATTTATTTATTTATTTATTTATTTATTTATTTATTTTACTTATATATATATATATATATATTTATTTATTATATATGTTAGGTGTCATTAACAAGGAAAGTGACCCATAGCTTCCTCTATCTCAAATCCAAATTTCCTCACCGTCAACTTCGTCATCTCATTTTCAAACTTTACTATTTTTCATAAAAAAATTTAAATCGTGGGGATTTTTTATTGGGGGTTGCTCTGTGTATCGTGACTGGCAGGTGAGATTAACAAAATGATTAACCTAATGTGGCTGATGATGACTAATCTAATCACTTTTCTAATTAATTCCCTCAGTTTAGGAAGTGATTATAGCTTAGCGTTGGATTCCATTGCCTATTAATCATATCGCTTTAATTAAATTAGGGTAATTTTTATTTAAAATGTAATTTAATATTTTTAATCTCATGAACATGGTTATAATAATTATAACTGTTCAAGGGAGAATTAATAATTATAAATGTTTTTTAAAAATATATAATAAAGAAATAAATTTAGTGTGGGCCTCAACCATTTAGAAGCCCACCATTTAGGCCCATTCAAGGATGCCACATTTAATAGAAAATATTTAGTTAAATATTAATAGGCCAATTTATAAAAATAATTTTGTATAAATATCTAAATTTATGCGATAAATGTTATTATAGCACTCTTACTGCAGTAAGACACAGTAAAAATTAGTTTTAACCCAGTGAATAAATCAATCGTGTGAATGTCAAACTTTGCAGATAGTTTTGGCGTATTATCAAGCCTCGAATCACATTGGAGATAGATGGTTTAGAAAACGTGAGTGAGGACATGCGTTGAAATAATTTGTAACAATCACAACTTTGATATCGTATAACTCGGGTAGGAAGAATTGACATGATTTTAATGAACGATCATATACCCCGTATTAACATAACAAGAATAGTAAAAACCTAATCAATATAAAAGCAAGTAAAAAGGGGTTGGGAACGGGTCATAGGCTACACGTCTTAGACAAGCATGACCGTGACAATAAGCGTAGTGATGAAAAGGATGAATAGTATAAGTAGAGTATGAGTAGAGTACGAGTTTGTTTCATCTCCCTTCAGCCTCTCGTGCTTTAAGTCGTCTCTCTTCAGCCCCCAACGATATAAACGAGTACGAGTCATCGACTAATGACATATATTTATTGAAGAAAGGCATAATAATTTAAGCATAGGAGGAACATATGATAATGGATAGGGTGATAGGATAAGACCATTTTGCCATGCTTGTTGGAGCCACTTGAGTGGCATTATGTAAATACCATTTTTCATGATTTTGACAATTCTTTCTTTATTTATTTATTTTTTTTTTGGTCAATAAACTCATTTTATTCATTGCACAACCCTATAATTCAAAATAATTTTGTTTCTATTTCAAAATTATTATGTCGCGGTTGGATTATGATCACGATGTGGACTAAACAATCACGTACATATGTATTGAAGTGTTCGATAAGTTTAGACAACTCAACTCATAATAAAATTAAATTTGATTATTAATTCAATCCCGTATATATTTTAAGATTGCACTCTATAATATTAAAAAATATATATATATTAGAGGTTAAACATGCTTAATTCTTGGATTAAAGGAGAATCGAGAAGAAATGTAGCGGGAATTTTTAGTTTTCTAAATGGGGATGGGAAGGGAGAATCGAGTAGGAGATGGGAACAAAGACACGGGACGAGGAAGTCGTTCCCGCTCCCTTTGACCACCTAATTAATAGGACGTGTTCAAGTGAGGTCTATTCAACTATTTATTACGAGGAACTAATAATTAAAAATTAAAAAGGGGTATAATTGTAACTCTAACTACGTATATATAAATAATAATATTAATGATACATAATTAATATTAAAGCATTCTTATATTGTTTTTAATTTTTTATAAATGTCAAAATTATCTTCGACAGAAACTCATTAAAATGTTCGATGAACGTTGACATGAAACGATTAAGACAGTTATATGGATCAATTGAATGACAACATTAAAACGTATCAATTTTCATTAAATATTCTAATAGATTTTAGATAATTGTGACATCTAAATAATGGAAGAATACGTGAAAGAACGATTATCTAAAATCACTTTTGTGTTTAAGCTTTAATGATTTAATAAGGAAAGTTAAGGTTTTTAACTATTTTATTTAGGCATAAATTTATTTATTATGTTAGATATTATATTTTTGGTTGGATGCAAAGATAATATATGGTATTCTAGTTAGCCCCTTAGACAAGGGAGAATTTCCTCTTCAAAATACCCCATTCAGAATAAATTTTGGGGGGCTTCTATAAAAAAAAACAGATAAACAAAAATAAAATTCCCCAATAAGATTCTCACTTTTTAAGACGGGAAATTGATCATTCATTTTCTTTCTCAGACTTCGACATTTTCATCCATCTCTCGTAATATAGTCATGTTACTTCATTCTCTTTCTCGTTCTCATAGATTTCGTAGGTCCACATTTTCTAAAGCTTGGATTTTTTTTTCTTTACTAATACATCTAACGGCTTCACCATCTTCTTGCATCCCTTGCGATATGGTATGTTACCGAATCTTAATTTTTAAGAGTGAAGAGTAACTGTTTAAGCATACTTTATCCTCACTCACATACTTCAGTAGAGAGTCACCTAATATAAAGCTAAGCTTGACCATAAAATTTCTATAAATGAACCACAAAAATAATAATAATAATAATAATAATAATAAATGGTAAGTTCTCTTTTATTTTGGGTCATGTGTTAAAAGTACATGTTGTTTCTCGGGTCAACTTTATTTATTAGGACTAAAACTCTTTATCTCCCAACTAATTTCCTGAGACCACTATGAATTCGAAAGAAAATGAAGCATTGAGGATTAAAATGCAACTTCAAAGCTGTAAGTTTAAAATAAAATTTTAAAAAGAAAAAATCATATGCATAAACTTTAGAATTTGCAAAGAAAAACAGAGGCCGAGGCTTACTTCCTTCAGTCGGAAGCTGAGGAGAAAGAGGAGTTGAAATGAAAGAAAAGCATTAATGGCGGGAGAACAGAACCAGATCCGGAATTTCATGTTATATTTTGGAAAAAAAAAAGAAAAAACACTAGGATACATGAATACATCGATTCAGATTAAGGAGAAACAGAGAAGCGAAATGAAAAATTAAAAGAGGGAAAAGGAACGAACGATGTAAATCGACTTCGTTGCCTCTCACGCGGCTAATTGTATGAACTTAAGAAAACCTAGGGCTAGGGCTAGGGCTAAGGCGCCGTGGCGGCAGTTCCATTCTGATTCGGCGCCTCGGAGTTGGAATTATTGGACATCATCTTCCTAAACTCCTCGAAATTAACATTTCCATCGCCATCGGAATCGACGGAGTGGATCATCCTTTGACAGTCCTCCTTGGAGCATGTGATTCCGAGGCGATTGAGGACGAGGTGGAGCTCAGATTGCGAGATCAGGCCGTTATGGTCCTGATCGTAGAGGTCGAAGGCGTCACGAAGCTCCGACGCTCCGGCTTCATTAGAGGCCATCGGCTCCTTACAGAAGACGGCAAACTCATCGATATTGATGAAACCGTCCTTATCGGTGTCGAGATCCTCCATGACAGCGCGGAGCTCGTCGTAGGGGACGGATGAGCCTAAGGACTTGAGGACGGAATCAAGCTCGGATAAGGAGATCTTCCCGTCGCCATTGGCATCGAAGCGGTCGAAAACCTTGCGGAGTTCAGCGTTGTCCTGGAGAAGGAAGGAGGGCTTGGACTTCAAGACCTGCTCGGTATCGGAGTTTGATGCCGCAATCTGGTTCGAGTCAGTAGCCATTTTGGGAGGTCAAATTTCAATCTGAAAGAGAGAGAAAGTGAGAGTATTGTATTTCTGCTTGAAGAAATGAAAAGGCGAACGGGTATTTATAATGAGAAAAGATTGAAGAAGAAGAAGAGCGATGTGGGAACTCAAATCCGACGGCCGACTCTCTCCTAATTTTCCTCTTTATCCATCAAATAATACGGTCAATGAAAATCCGACTTTTCAAATATCATTTATATATATATATATATATATCTTCCATCTTATATTTTATATATAATTCTTTTAATTAATCTACAAAACTTTTGTAGTCTACCTTAATCCAAACAATGTTGTTAAAAATGTCTTCCAATGATGCAACCATCATAGGACACTTGTTCAAGCCCCACCTCGAAGCACGTTAGTCAACTTTGACCAAATACGAGGCCGACCAGGTGGTCTACTTAAAGGGAGGGACAACATAGATGATGAATTAGCTACTCAACCAATACAACTATCATGCAGGGTAAACAATACAGTTACAAAGCTAAATAGTTCACCGATATCAAGATTCTATTTGCAGGTTGACACGTTACTTGATTGAAACTCACTTTGAACAAACGTAAACAACCTAAATGTTATTATAGTAATCTTCAAATAGGTCAAGTGTCGGGGCCTTCACATGTGGTCTTCTTGTTTTCAAATTTTGTGAGTGGTTGAGTCTATGTACAAGCGGTTTACCCTATTAAATCGAGGAAAGAAACGGTCAACTATTAAATGTTAGGTAGGTGATCATAATGATTTGGGCATATTTTCTAGAGCTATTTAATATTTTCATTGTCCTCGATGACCACTAGTCCAAAAGTTTGATATTGATATGCATTCCAATTATATCACAGAAAAATTAATGAAAAAATAAAAATAAAAATATCGCTTATATGGATAAATTTCAACTTATTACAAAAAAAAATATAAATAAATAAATCGACATGGATAATTCATTTACATTTTTTAATTTTTTATATATAAAAATGTCGATAAAAATATCACCCAAAATAACGTTGAAATGGGATGAAAATAGGCGTGTTGACTAAAAAGTACTGTGAGTCAACGGTTCAGAAAAATATAATTACAAAAAGAGGAACTTTTTTTATTTTTTATTTTTGGTAGGAAAATAATAACAATAAATGAGGGTAAGATTAGGAAATAAAAACTATTAAATTCAAATATTCTAAATAATGAATTAAATATAATAATAATAATAATATTATTATTATTAATTCTAGACGCGTGGGGATGAGACGCGCCTTTTAAAGACGCGCTTTTAAAGTTGAATAGTGAACACAACATAACCACGCAATCCCTTCCTTGGATGCCTCCACACCTTTACTCGCGTCATTTTCACTCTCACACTTGTCCTTCGACTTTTCCTCTTATACATTTTAAAAAACCTCCCAACTTTGGCTTTACTTCATAAAAAAAATATATATATATATTATTCTTTCGACGCGTAAATATTTTAAAATATATTTAGAGTTAAAGTTTATTAGAATGGTAGAAGCAAAATCGATATGAATGACCTAAACCGACGTGATAGATACATGAATGAATTAAGTCAAGTTAAATTATAATCTTGAAACGTTTGCTGAGAATTGTCATAAAGATTTAGTTCATGAATACTTTTGATACATTATCCGCCTCATTTATGCATAATATTTTAATTGTTTTGATAAAAGTTCCATGTGAATTTGACAGCTTAAAAGGATTTGTTCAGCTCCCAAGAACATTGCTTACTCATTAAAACAACTATATATTAGAATAAGATTGAGGTTCAAATTTGTACCTCTATATTATATTAAACAAAATAAATTTGATCCATAAATATTTTTTTATATCAATTATTAAAATCATCCTCTTTTCATGCGTCCCTGCTGAAAGTTAAAATCTATTAATTAATTAATAAGATTAGCTTATTAGTAATCCATTAGCCTTTATATTTAATGATTTATTTGTATATTAAAAGATATTTTTGCCAGATATTTACAATTTTATTGAATACAGAAAAAGACATTTTACTAAAGAAATAAATGGCTTTAAATTATTACTTTTCCTTCTACAAAGGGCAAAGCGTGTCCGATTCGCATCTAAAAACATATTTCTTTACGAATCTTCACACTTTTCATTCTTGTCTATAGAATATTCTTTGCATATATATATATATATAGTATATAGTATATTTTAACTTATTTAACTATTTAAAAATGGGCACAAAATTGATTTACTATGATCTTAGTTGACAAACTCTAAATTAATCTTAGAACTTTTAGAAACAAAACTAAAAAATTGGAAGACGTTATTAAAATTTAGAAACCTAAAAAGTTTGTGAACCAAATACAATATTGAAGTTCAATTTGTAAAATGCAAGGAAAAGTTATCAAAATTATGCATAAAATGCAGTTCACAAAACAAAAAGGCTAATGAACTGATGAAAATGAATCAGTGCCTCGTGATATAATGTGAAAAGAGGTTGATATGATTGTGATTGCATCTTTTTTAATCTTTTTTCCTTTTTGTAAGAACTTTTGTGTATATGTGATTAGATCCTTAGTGTGCAAATGATAAAACAAAGTAATAGAAAGCTTTACCTGATCACTTGGTAACCACTCGACCAAAGTAAGCTGTCTTCCAACTTGCATTGCGTTTCATCGCCTTTAGAACAGATGGTTACCTGAGAATCAGAAAAGCAAAATGAATTAGTGTTCAAATGTCCTGAACTTGATGGTTAGCGTTTTCGATTCGACAGATATTCAACATAGACTAGCATATGTACCAGATCCTGTGTCCATTTTTTCTCTTAAAACGACAGTGAACGATAGTAAGACAATCATGAATGTGAAAATTAGAACAGTGAAAAATGTTCCTCAGATTTTGTTTTTCTCCAAGTCCACACTGGCAATTAATTGAGGGTTGTGACAGGAAACATATAAGTCTATGAAGAATGCAACAAGCCTCTACAGAGGAGCTGCAAATGGATTTAGCAATGTTTTGGAAGGTCTGTTCCTGTCAGCTTTCATGGTTTTGAAACCATGTTTGAACGCATGATCCTTTTACTAAGCGGAAAAGCATGATGGCTCTAGAATAGAATCACAGGATTGGATGTTTTGGACGTTTGATCTCTGTGCAGAAAGACCAAGGCCTTACATCTGTCTAAACATTTACACTAACAAAACTTTCCAAGTCTGTCTGGCCCAAGCCAACCCTATGTTGATTAAAATCACTTGGTTACGTTGTGTATATTGAGGATTGTTGGGAGAAGAGTCCTACATTGGCTAATTAAGGGTTAATCATAGATTTATAAGTAAGGAATACATCTCCATTGATATGAAGCCTTTTGAAAAAATCAAAAGTAAAACCATGAGAGCTTATGTTCAAAGTAAACAATATCATGCTATCATGAAAGTACGTGATTCCTTAACATGGTATCAAAGTCATACCTTTAACTTAGTCACGTCAATAGAATCCTTAAATGTCGAACAAAAAAGTTGTGAGCCTCGAAAGTGTAGTCAAAAGTGTCTCAAGTGTCGAACAAATGATGTACTTTGTTTGAGGGCTCCATAGGCTTCAGAGGAGGCTCTATGAGACTTTATGATGAATTTTGTTCGAGGGAAGGATTGTTGGAAGAAGAGTCTCACATCAACTAAGAGATTGATTATAGGTTTATAAGTAAGGAATATATCTTCATTGGTACGAGATATTTCGGAAAAACAAAAAATAAAGTCATCAGAGTGGACAATATCAATCTGATGTGATTCCCAGAAGTGTCATCTCACTTTGATGTAATTTGGAAGAATCCTTCAGGTTACTGAATCAGCGGCTAACCCATTCTTTTTCATCTCTGTGACAGTCGATATGCTTCTCCTCTTAGTCCCAACTTACATGCAGTATTGAACACGATATCCTAGCAGAAGATATTTGGAGAAACCCCAGCCTCTGCTAGTTCAATAGGAAATGGAAAGCTTCATTATATTTGCCAGTGTGGCAAAGCCCTTCAAGAATAGCAAATTAAACAAAACTATCATTAATCTTTGAGGACCAGACTGTATCTTTCCAGAATCTCTTAGCTTCTTCAATTTTATTGGAATCACATAACCCATCAATGATCACAGCATAACTAGTACTGTCAGCTAGGATGTCATTGCTAATCATTCTGTAAAAGGTATCCATTGCTTGGTTTGCTTGTTGAAGCTTAAACAAACCTCGAATAGTGGCATTATACATAACAACACCCTGACATAATGCCTTTTTCTGGCATTACCTTATGTAATATTAAACCAAGGGATTCCTGGATCTTCCAAACATTCAGTAAGCCACATACAATTGAAGGTTACTTCATCAGGAACACAAAATTTACCGATCATCATATCATTTAATACCTTTAGAGCTTCTCCAATGGTTTCAACCTTGCAAAATCCCTTCATGACTGTACGGAGGGTAATAACATCAGGTTGACAGTTGCTTTGAAGCACTAGAACAAGTGTATCATTGTCATTAGCCTTGGCAAAGACCTTCTAAAAGAACCTTATACGTATGTTCAGATGGTGAGTACCCAAATCCCATTCCTTCCACCAACAACTGATACGCCCGCATACAACTTCCCTCTTTGCTAAGCCCAGGGATAATAGAATTATATGATAGTAAAACCAGGAATAAGTCCTCTTTTCGTCATCATAAATATACAATTCTCAGGGCCCCATGACGTTTTTTAGCTTTACAACGTGAATCTATCCTCTGCCCATAAGCAAATTCCTCGGGCACACTCCCTGAGGCATATCTTCTGCAATTAAAACACCTGGTTGAAAGAACCCGCTTGACAAGAAGAATCAACAAGAGGGGCGAAAACTGCACTCTTGCACTTTTCACAGTGTTAGATCAACACGACTCTCCACAATTGTATGATATTGTCTACTTTGATCACAAGCTCTCATAGCTTTACTTTGACCTACTCCAAAAGACCTCATACCAATGGAGAGAGTATTCATTGATTATAAAGCCATGATAACGACTCTCCAAGATGGTATTATTGTCCACTTTGAGCATGAGCTCTCACGGTTTTGCTTTGGGGCCTCATTCCAATGGAGATAGTATTCCTTGATTATAAACCCATGATCATTCCCTAAATTAGCTTACGTGGGACTTTCATCCTACACACTGAGGGATCCTTTTCTCCCTTCATCTTCTCCCGAAGCTTTCACATCAACGCCTTCCCTGTTCCAAAATCCCGCTCGTAAGGAAACCTATGAATTAGAACCCTATATTATAAGTGAACTAGACTCCACATCGTTCTACAGCATTTCATCAAACAGTTACTCGGCAGCAGATACGTTACCAACACGGCAGTATCCATCGATCAAGGTTGAACAGGTAACAACATTTGGACACTGTCTTTCACTCTTCATATCAAATAAAACCCTATGGGCTACATTCGGTAGTGAAAACGAACAAAACTGATCGATCAAGCGATTATAATACACTACAGAATGAACAAACTCAGGCAAAGCATCAAACAAAACAAACAAACAAACAAACGCAAAGCACAATACGACGATCGATAATCAAGCAAACAAGCAATAAGAACATCACACATCTGTTCATCCAATACACACCGTGAAGCAACAGAGAGCATAAATCGGGGGGGATCACAGAGGCCATGGATTACGTTACCGAGATTAAGAGAATGCAATCGATTGCCATGGAGGCGGAGGGCGTCAAGAAACCGAAGCGCTTCATCGACATGAAGCTTCTTCGCCTAGCAATGGCCGTCGGCGACGCTCTGTTCCAGTACCAATTCTCGGCCGTCCGATCCATTATTCAATGGATGCCGGTGGAAATTGGCGATTCTGGTGAAGAGAAACGAGAGCTGTGGCTTAATGGAAAGGATTTTGGGGGAAATTATGATCGATGGGGCGCGGTAAACATTGCAGCCACATTCTTGTGTGGGTTGAAGATTTAAAATTCCCGCCAAATTTAATTTATTTTGTATTATTAAAGGATAGAAAATCATAATATAATATAGAAAAAAAATTGTTAAAAAAGAAAATANAAAAAAAAAAAAAAAAAAAAAAAAAAAAAAAAAAAAAAAAAAAAAAAAAAAAAAAAAAAAAAGTCAGAGTTGAATTGAGAGACGAGTCAGTGAGTCATTTTGAATTTGTATTATTTGATATAAATATTTTTATTTAATTGTCTAAAAGACCATCAACTCCCTGCTCATTCACAACAACAGGACAAAGATTCTGAAACGACATATCCAGTTTTTGTTCATACATGTTTTTTTTTTAATTATTTTTTCACTTTTAATATTAAAAAATATTTTATTATTCAACAAATGTGAAATCTCATATTTATCCGAGAAAATAACCAAACATGGTAAGTGTGTAAAAATCCTCTTTAGCAGATCAATTTTAAAATTTTGAAAGAAAGAAGGAAAAGTCTAAAAAGATATAATATCTCTGGTTAATAAGCTTGAAGTGTTACAAATAGTATCAAAGTCAGATAACGAGCCGTGTGTCAATAAGGATATTGGACTCTAAGGGAGGTGTATACGGGCAATGTGCAAGCGAAAACACTGAACCGTAAAGAAGTGATTGTTAGATCCGACATTAACAAATAGAGAATATTAGGAGAAGAGGAGTTGATGATTGGAATATGAAAGAGAAAATTAAAATTTTATAATAATATTTATTATTTGAGAGAATGTTGGAAAGAGGTCCATGGAATAATTGAATAAAGAGAAAATTAATATTCGTACCATGTATGTGAGATATCATGGAGCCACCACCTATCCCCAAGTCCCTCACTCACTGCACCACAGACAAAAATCAAATACACAGACACGCAGTCGGATTCAAGAATTAACTCCGAAAGCTACTTCTCAATGGATGACCACAAATTTATGGTTCGGTCCCTCCCGCTCTAAAGATAAGTATGTTGTGAGTGAGAATAAAACGTGATGACAAGACCAATACGAGTTTATAGGGACAATTTTCACACTCGTAAGTAGCTCGAGATTAGTAAGTGATAGCGATTAGGTTGTACGGGAGGTAGAGAAATGGTATGAGTTCATACGTGTTTCGAAAGACGAGCCTAAACCTAATTGTGATTTTAAATTTTTGGGTGACATAGATTTCAGGCCCACAAATAATTTGAGGAATTTTTAGAAGAGAGGGTAAAAAAAGGGGTGAAAACAAAAAGGAAGAGGGAGAGTAAGACGAAGCTTATGATAATGCTCATCATCTCGTCATGTCATTTTCCATTCCTTATCCCCAAAACCCCTTCTTCCTCCAAAATTCCACGCTTNTTTTTTTTTTTTTTTTTTTTTTTTTTTTTTTTTTTTTTTTACGATCGTAGTTAAATTCACAATTTTGGGGGCGAGCGTCTTCACACACAATCCACTCCATTTGAAGGTCAAGCGTCCTCACTCTCACACCACTTAATGCTAGCTTTAATCCAACCAATATGAGATCTCACAATTCACCTTCCTTACGTGTCAGTGTCCTCACTTGGTATTTAGCTCTAATACCATTAGGCCCACCATTAGGATGTCAGCATCTTTGGCTGTCACTCTACCCCGTGTGTGACTCTAATAACATTTTGTAACAGTATAAGTCACCACTATAAGATATTGTCTTCTTTGTGCTTTTGGTCAAAGTTTTTAAAACTCTATCAACTATATTGAGGTTTTCACACCCTTATAAGAAATATTTCGTTCTCCTCTACAACCGACGTGGGATATGCTCGGTACTATTTAAAAGAAACCCATTTCTCCACTTTTTTTATTTATCTACCAGAGGGAGGTTTTCACACCCTTATACGAAATATTTCGTTCTCCTCTACAACCGACGTGGGATATGCTCGGTACTATTTAAAAGAAACCCATTTCTCCACTTTTTTTATTTATCTACCAGAGGGAGGTTTTCACACCCTTATACGAAATATTTCGTTCTCCTCTACAACCGACGTGGGATATGCTCGGTACTATTTAAAAGAAACCCATTTCTCCACTTTTTTTATTTATCTACTAGAAGGAGGTTTTCACACGTAATATTTCGTTATTCTCTACAACCGACTTGGGATATGCTCAGTACTATTTAAAACAAACCCATTTCTCAACTTTTTTTTATTTATGACCATAAACCCACTTATCTTCTTTTTGTTTCATTCTACTTTTGGTCTCAGCTGTTTGTTTCAATTCCCAAAACCATTCCCTTTCGCTTCACACCCATAAAAAAAAGTTGAGTTTTTTATTGAACCAAAAGGCTGAAAGTTACCAACTGTTTTCCTCAAAGGGTTTCTTCAAAATGTGGACTTTGGGACATGACGATAATGGTGCACAATTTTGCTTCTCTCAGCCCTTTCATGGCGGCCGCAAGCTTCGCCCTCTTGTCCCTCGCCCCTTGCCTTCTCTTCGCCTCAATGCTGCCAACCTCCCTCCACAATATTACCATCTAGGTACGCATCTTTCGTCTATATACGTTAACGGGTGAGGAGCCAAATCTCTGACCCTTTGGTCGATGATGTAATATCATTACTAAAGTTCGAGTCGATAGATATCAAATGATTATGACGGATAACGAATGAGTTATTAGGGCTATCCACTTTTTCGGGTTTTATACTCGTGAGACAATGGAAGGAGAAATATATCGTAATCTATGAGCTTAAACTTTTGGGGTCGATGTTAATTTTTTGTTTTTGTTTTTTTGTTTGAGTTGCAGCTAATCTTTTGAATGATCAAAGCAAGAGAGAGTTGTTGAATAATGATGATAATGGTTTATCTTCTCCACCGGTAACGGTAAGCTCGTCAAGGTGGAATCCAACGCCGGAGCAGTTGAGAATTTTGGAGGAGCTTTACCGGCGGGGGACACGAACGCCGTCCGCCGACCAAATCCAACATATCACCGCTCAGCTCCGCCGCTTTGGCAAAATTGAAGGCAAAAATGTGTTCTATTGGTTTCAAAATCATAAGGCTAGAGAGCGGCAAAAACGACGGCGTCAAACGGCCGCTGAAGAACACAAATATTCAGGTTTTTTTTTTTTTTGTTTTGTTTTTTTTTTAGAAAAGAAAGGCATTAAATTTGTGTTTTTGTGATTGCCATTTGGAGAAAAAGAAAAGAAAGTTGAATTCTTTTTGTCTTGGATTTTGTCAACACAGACACAGAAAAAGGGTACGAAATTGAACAGACAAAGACGAACCGGCCTCGGCCAACTCCACCACCCTCTAACCTCTGCAGTAATACCACACTTTCACAGGTCTCTCTCTCTCTCTCCTTCTTTACATCCAAAAAACCAAATCAAAATAAAAAAATAAACCAAACCCATTTCATATTTTTGAAAACCCATATGAAATTATAAACCTTTTAAATCCGTTAGTAGTCATGGATCTCTATAATTGTACGATATTATCCAATTTGAGTGTAAGTTTTCATGGCTCTACCCTAGGCTTCTCCAAAAGACCCCAACAACCGTGGTCTAAGGTCTATGGAGACCTCAAATAGCCTCCCCTTAATCGAGATTCACTCTTTATCTGGAGTGTAAAGTACACCTTTTGTTCAACAGTTGAGGATTTTACTGGCATTACTAAGTTAAGAGCATGAATCTGAAACCATGTTAGGAATCACGTATCTCCACAATGTTATGATATAATTCACTTTTAGCATAAACTCGACTTTGCTTTTGGGCTTTCACAAAACACCTCATACCAATTAGATGTATTACTTATTTATAAACTCATGATCATTTCTTAAATTAGTCAATGTGTGGCTCCCTTCCAACAATCATTCTCTCGAACAAAGTACACTATAGAGCCTCCCCTGACACTTATGGAGCACTCGAATAGCCTCTTCTTAATCAAGGCCCGACTATCCAAAAACTAAATCAAAATTAAAAAAAATAAACCAAACCCATTTCATATTTTTGAAAACCCACATGGAATCATACACCTTTTAACACAAAAACTCTTAAGATATAGGATTAAGCTGCATGAGACATGAATAAAGTTTGCATCTTTTAGTTCTGGCAATGGAAATGGATATGTTGGGAAATGAAACGGGGTGGGGGGCGGGGGGCCCAAAAGCTGCTGCATTTCTTCCCTTCTGTCGGGGCTGAGAAATCTTTGGGGTTTGTGCTCATAACATATCCATTCATGTCCTTATGCCCTTTTACTTCTTCACAAAACCCCTTCTGCCTTTATGTTTCTACACAAATACAAAAGGGTTGTACCAATTCTTTTCTTTTTCTTCACCCTCCCTTCCTTCTTCTCTTTGTTCTTCATTCTTTTAATGCGTTTCAATGTCCAATCTTTTCTCGAACAACGATACTTGCATCTTTCTTAAAAGATTTGACTTTCTTAATAGATAGGTTGTGAGATACTATATCGGTCGATGAGGATAACAAAACACTTTACAAGGGTCTCGAAACCTCTTCCTAACCTACTAATTTTACAATATCTGCGATGTGCCAGCGAGGAGGCTGTTCCTCGGAGGGGGTAGACATGAGGCAGTGTGTCAGCAAAGACGCTGGACCTGAAAGGGAGTGAATTTGGTGGGGGTCCCATATCGATTGGAGAAAGGAACGAGTGCCAGCGAGGACACTGGGCCTTGAAGGGGGCGGATTGTGAGATCCCATCTCCCTAGTGTAAGCATTTTAAAAACCTTTAGGAAAAGCCCAAAAAGACAATATTTGGTGGTGGTGGGCTTGGAGCAGTTACATGACCGATTGTAATACTATTTTTGAGATACTAAGGGAGGTGCGTCCCTATACCTAAAAGGATGGATGAGTTTGGTTTGAGTGTTCATGAATTGGGTGGACGAGATGAGATAAGGTGCGGTGCAATCTGGTCAATGCATCTATTTTGAGTATAAAGGGTCATAGGTACGAATCCCATCACCTTGATGTGGTATTCTCGAGCGTCGAAGTGCAAGACCCTGTAGCCTATCTATGGTCACGTCAAAAACTCGTATTAATATCCACTAATCGATGTGTAGACACGTTACGAAAACATTTATATTATCTAAGGGATAAAGACTGAGAATAGATTCTTCCACATGCAGGAATGTGCAAAAATCCAAAGAACAACAAAAGTAGTGGAATTGGAAGAAGAAGAAGAAGAAGAAAGGAGAAGAGATGGAACATGGAATAATGACACAGTGAATTGTCAACTCATAAACCTTACAAGGAACACCCGACATCTAAACAGTGTCATCGAACCCTGCAACGATCCAACACGATACAATATTGTTAACGATGACGAGGAATCTGAGACGACGACGCTCCAGTTGTTTCCTCTGAGCAGCATGAAGTACTGCAAATACGAGAGCGAGAATGAGAACGAAAGGGAGGAACGACAAGACGATCGGCTGGATTCGAACATGATCAGGAGCTCGACGTCCACATTTTCTCCCGGTTGTTTCAAGTTCTTTGAGTTTCTTCCTCTCAAAAACTGATTTTGTTGACTTATTTTGTTACCATTATAGGAATGGAAGAGATGAGACGTGTTCTTGATTTATGTTTTTGTTTTTCGCTTCAAATTTTAAGTATGGTCTTCGTGGACTGTTACAACAATTATATCAGGTTTAGTCATTTGACGGTGCAAGACATTAGTCGAAGTAGAGATATAGATGCGTTTTAAAATCGTGAGGCTAACGATGATACGTAACGAGCTAGAGCGGTGCTCGTAGTAGGATTAGGCTGTTATAAATTTACTCTCTTTTTAATGAATAGTTTTTATTTTTATATATATAATTTTAAAAAATAGAAAAAACAAATATATAAACAATTATTATTCAAACTTGACTTAAATATGACAAAAATAATAATTAATGTAATAAAAACACATGCGGTACATTTTTCCTAATATTTTAAATGATTTGTACTTAGTATTTATTGTCAATTGATGTCGGCATTTACTGCCAATTAAAATACATCGATTTTTAAAATTTTAATAACATGAAGCAAAATCTGAATGATTGAATTTATTATTATTATTACAAATAATAATTATTTACATTTTAATAATTTTACTGTCACAATCAAACTAATTGTGCACCAAACATTCATACGTTGGTATTTTTTCAAACATTAATTTAATTTCAGTATATATTTTAAAACTTAAAAAGTTTTAATTTTAAGAATTAATTGTCGAATAAATAATATAAAAATAATTATAAATATATCTATACATAGATGAACCAACTAAATCCATAATGTCTTGTGGTCACAAAATCACCAAAAGAGGCATAATTCAAGCCGACTTCACAAAAACGAGCATACTCAATCATCTTAAGCTAATAGATAAGAGAGTGCGTGGCTACGTAGCCTTTATTCTACTATGCTACGCAAAGATTACGAAATCACATACCCGTCTGAGTAACAAGTCAAGGAAGAACGTCATATCTATATAGAAGAGTCATTGTTCGTTGATGCTTTAAAGTCTAATATTTCGCTCCGTGTAATAGTTCAAGCTTACTGCTAGCAGATATTGTCCTCTTTGAGTTTTTCCCTCGGGTTTCTCCTCAAGATTTTTAAAACCTGTCTACTATAGAGAGAGTCTAGCCTTACTTCAAACTGTGCCTTGCATCGTCCGAACTTTCCCTTTTGGACTTCCCCTCAAGGTTTTTAAAATGCATCTACTGTGGAGAGGGTCTAGCCTTACTCCAATCCGTGTCTCACATCATCATGTCAGACTTCCCTTCAAGATTTTTAAAACGTGTCTACTCTAAATAGATTTTTCCTTTCAGACTTCCTATCAAAGTTTTTAAAACACATCTACTACGAAGAAGAGGGTCTAGCCCTACTCAATCTTTTTGAGCTTCCCCTCTCGAACTTCCTCTCAAGATATTTAAACGCAGTCTACTCGGAAGAAGTTTCACACATTTATAAAAAAATATTTCATTTCCTTCTCCAACCAAAGCTAGGCTTCACCAATAGACCGATTTAAATGACATAAAACGATGTCGGCATCAATATTCGATTATTTTTATTACTATTTTCCTTAATAAATGAGTGGATAAAACATTTATTAACGTTTAATCCCAATCCACTCAAGGAATAGACAAAGAGTTGCCGAATAACAAAGTAATTACAATAATAAAGGCAGCTGCTCTGCTCATTTAGCTTTATGAGCAATGAACAATCCCCATTTCTGCTCTCCACACCAACACCTCTCCAACTTTGCCTTCCACCCTCCAACAATATCATTGTAATCTTCCTGCATTTATCACACACAAAAATAAAGACAAAATAACAAATTAAGAACAGGAAAAAGAAGAAGAAGAAGAAGAAGAAGAAACCCACCTCGGAGAAATCATGGATGAACGCATCCTTTTCTTTTTCAACAGCGTCGAGTTCCCTTTGAAGAACACTCATGAACTGCAAGAACAACAAGAAACCCATCACAAATTTCAACAATTCCAGGTAATTATTCATTACATTTAAGACGAAGGGGATATCAAATTGGAGATTTGATAGATAGATGCAAAAACCTGATCGGTTCGGTCCTCGGCTACCACGTCCTTGAAACCAGCTTCCTCAAGCATCTGGCCGTAAGATTTGACGTCGTGCAAATCATATCCTCTCTGCTTGATGTACTCTGCAAACGCAGGGGAAGGAGCGCCACTACTTTTGCAGTAATCAGTTATCAGAATCTTTCCCCCAGGCTTCACCCATTTGTAAAATGACCTAAACAGCGCTGGTTTGTCCTGGAATGAACAAAAAACATACACCCCTTTGCACTTTCATTTCCCTTTTCTCAAGAACACAGATTTCAAAACAGAGAGAAAGAGATCAGAATTACTTGAATATGTAAAATGGTGTCTCTGCTGTAAATAACATCAAATGCGTTGTCTGGGTAAACTTTCTTGGTACAATCGGCGACTTCAAATTCAACAGCGCATTTGAGTCCAATGGCACGTTCTAAAGCAAGAGATATCATGTTAATGGAGAGGTCTATTCCGACGACCTCGACATCGAAATTCTCCGCCATGTAAAAGTCTCCTCCCCCAATTCCACAGCCAACATCCAGAACCCTCTGCCCTGGTTTAAGGTCCAGTTTCCCTACAAATTCTTTCGTCGTCTCTGTTCAAATAGATTTGATTCTCAAACCCATGTCATCAATGGCTGTTTCTCGTTCAAATTCTCCCAACAAGCATATGAAATGATTAATTTAGCTCTTACCGATCCCGCCGGTGCTAACGAAGCCTGGTCCGAAGACGCGCTCGTAGCGGAGAATACCGCTGCACTTGTACTGAACTGTGTCTAGGAAGCGCTGGAATCCTCGATCGTCGTTGGAACTCTTCTGCTTCTGCCATATCCAGCAGATCTGAAAAACCCACAAACAGATTTGATTGTTCTGGTTCAAGGCTTGCGAATTGGAAAATGAAGAAACAGAACAGAGATGATTTGGAACCTGATTCTGATTCTTCTTGTTCCTGGCGTAAGCTCCGATACATTTGTAGCCAACGAGGGAGAGCTCATAGCAATCTCCACCATCATCTTGCATATGGCATTCCTTGAACACCTGCCCCCACAGGTTCAGATTAACCCCAAATTCAAGAAATCAAAAGATGTTCATAATTTGTGAAATTGGATAAAGTACATCATCAATTCACTATCAAGCTATAGTAAGGAGTAAACAATCACTTAAATTTTACTGGTAGTTTTTTGGCTGTACCTTCGTGTAGAATCTTGGCTCTCGGTAGTGGGTGGGATTGTATTTTCGTTTACAGTCCCCGGATTGATGGAAACAGGACTCCCTAAAGAAAATATAACCCCCAACTTTCAACCATTTTACCATTCTTTCTGCCAGACTCTTCACCTGCAATTTTTCAACAACTTCATACATTAAATCTAAACTATTCTTGTTCTATCGATTATTTCAAGTTTAATCTAGAAAAAACATCTTAGTTACACCACCAAGTTGTTTCATATGATCATCACCTCGATTCTAATAAATTTCTAAGTAACTTTGAAAGGATCATAATATTACAATTTTTTGAAAAAATAAAGGTAGTTTTAAATCAATGGATAAAGTTAGAAGGTATATTTCATAATTTAATACAAAAATATCGGAGTAAAAACAAATGCAGAAGATCATCACCAATAAAGGAAAGTTTCAGTTGATTAAGACGGAAGTTATTTGGAATTAGGTAGGTTGATGAAACAGATGAGAAAGTAAATAAACCTCTTTATCAGATAAATACATGAGCAGCCAATTCGAGAAGATCAAATCCACTGAATTTTCAGAAACTTTGAGCTCTGGAGAAGTTACATCAGCGCACATGAACTTGACGTTTTTATGGTGTCCATTAATGCTTTCATTCTGCATAAAGCAATAGCCATTACCAACCGTACGAACGAACAAACAAACAAAAAGTAGGGCAAGAAATTGAGTCCAAATCAAGTTCATAAACGCTCCGAGTATCGTGTTACCTTCTTGATCACGCCCTCGATGAAGTCCAGAGCAATAACCTGGCCGGCCTTCTCCGCCAAATCGCCTGTGAAACGGCCAATGCCGGCTCCAAGTTCCAGCACCGATTTTCCTTCGTAAGGCGGAAGCAGAGAGAGCACCTGCAAATTTCTCGAATCAAAATGAAATCGTAATCGAAATCGAATCACATCGAAACGAAACTACTAAAATCGATCAAATGCAATTGATTATATCAATCACTTACTTCAGGCCTTTCTTCCTTATCGAGATCGGAAGCGTTGGAATCGAGCAGCATGCCTTCCAACGTAAGTCCGGCTGAATGTTCCATCCAATACTTCTTCTGAATCAATCGCTCTTCGCCTGCAAAAGAAAGCTACAATTAATTTCACTGGATCGCCATTGGTACAAAATGAACAAAAAATTCAACACCATTGGTAGCCGGAGTAGCCATTCAAACCGCAGAGAAGGAGATTTCAGTAATGGCTTCGAGTTGAAATGGTAAGACATTAGGATTGCAATTCATACAGCTTTTTATAGAGGAAGATGGCCATTTCTATCCCCACCGCACCCATACAAACCCATGTCTGAATCCAATCTCATAATCACACATATCAAAAAACCAAAAAAATTACAATTACCAATTACCCGTATTCTACAAATATTTCACTTTCAACTTTAAAAACAATCCATTTGAATTTTTAATTTCGTATTTAAAAGTTTCATAAATTATCCATCTAATGTGACATTCCACATTTGTGGAAGAGGGGAATGAAACATATCTTATAAGGATGTGTGAAAATTCTTCTCATCAAATGCGTTTTAAAACCGTGAGACTGACAACGATACGTAATGAGATAAAACGAACAATATCTATTAGCGATGGGGTTCAGTTATTACACATGGTATCAGAGCCAGACATTAGGCAGTGTCCCAACGAAGACGCTAGCCCCTAAATAAGTGGATTGTGAGATGTCATAAAGGAGTTCTGTTTTAGAACTGTGGGGCAGAGATGCATTGAGATCCCACTGATGGGTGGCGTTTTACAACTGTGAGTCGGGGTGAATTGTAAGATTTCAAATTAGTTGGAAAATCGTAAGTTTAACCACGAAATTGCATAGTCAGCCTATATAGTTTTTAATTATTTTGTTGTTGACTACTAAAATTAAGTATTTAAAAAGAAGAAGAAAAAAAGCTATTTAATATATATTATGTGTATAGGATTTTTTGGTTATTTAAAAAAATCATAGTCTTTTTCTCATGAAAAATATTTTTTGGTTATTTAAAACAGTTTTGTCGGTATTAAGATGGGTCCCACCCTCCAATTTTATAATAATTTTTAAAAATAAATAAATAAATAAAGGAGAAAATTGTGGATGGAGAAAAGGTTTTGAAAAGTATCTAATCGTATATTCACAAATAAAAAGCAAGGAAGATAAGCCACTGAATATATCTGATATTTTTTAAGTTGTGTAATTATTATTATTTTTTTAAAAAATAAATTTTGGTTTATATATAACTAAATATTATACCAAGTTTATTGTCTTTTAACTCGACTAATAAATAATAAATAAATAAATATGCTTAATAATGTTTTATCTCAAATGGCCCTTTGAAATGCGAGGGGACGATTATGAGAGGAGGGTTACATTCCCGTTTTCTTCAATCAATTTAGTTGCCCTTTCTAATAAATGATTTATTCAAATTATATATATATATATATATATATTTACGGATAATGAATTAAAATTTCTAATATAAAAAAAAAAAGTTTAGGAAACCACTCTAAATGAGATTGTGCGTACTATCAACTTGGGTTTGGAGTGGAGACCGTACATAAGTGAGCTTGGGTCATTGGGCTTGAAAAGCTTCCGCCTTCCGTTGGGTCAGTGCGTGCTGGGATGGTTTGGGTTGACTCAGTTCTTTGCACACTGGATTCGAATTGTATCGGATCCTAAAACACAACTCAACTCAACTCGAAATGCTGTCTAACCCAATCCAATCTCGATTCACTAATAGGGTTTAGAATCAAATTGGATGGTCGAGAATCTTTACCAAATCTATTTTTTTAATGGAAAAGAATCTCCAAAATCAAAATCTAATTATTTGACTTTCTTTTCTAAGAAAAAACAAAGAGAGATTCCGAGTGACATTAAGTCAAGAATTCAAAAAAAAAAAAAAAAGTGGCCAAAAATTGAGTTGACAGTGCAACTAATAACCGACAGCCACGTGGACGTGGGACCCAGTCACGTCATTGACGTGTCTTTTCCTTTCTTTTAATGAAATTATAATTTAAAGCTATAATTAAGATTTTATAAATAGTGTTTTAATAAATTATAAGAACAATAATGAAGCCTAAGATTAATGTTGGGATTCTCCTTAATAATTCCAATCTGGTCGTTATAACGTCACTATTACATTTATAATCATTACAATATTTATTAAAAAAAAAAAAAAAAACATTTTCGTGGTGGTTGGATATTAACTAATTTATTTCTTGCTTTTCATTATTATTTTCGAAAATATTATTTTATTATAATTAAAATTTAGTTAATAGTAGCTATTCAACTTTTATATTTAATTTAATCCCCGCCATAATAATTTTATTTGCACCTTTATCTTTTAGGGTTACAATCAAATTTGATATGATACCACTTATTATTTTACTATTCTCAACTCTCATCATTCAATATAAGGCCTTAATAATTTTAAATTTAAAAAAAAAGTATAATAAAATATTAATATTGTTCCTCTTTCGTGCGAGTGATCGAGAGACCAATAGTAATGATCTGTATTTTCATGCTCGATCCTTGTATTTGTTAAATTAAAAAAAAAAAAAAAGACAGAAACTCAATAAATTTAAGGATTAAGGATTCCCATTAGTGACATTTTAGTCGAGAATATATATTGAAGTCGATTGAGTTATACTCGAGTTGACCGCTCGTTCTTTTTGTATGTTAAATTGTATGAAAAAAATATAATAAAACAATTAATTTTAATAAGTACATGACAATCTTTTCGAATATAACTTAATTAATTAAAATATTATATTATTAAAAAAAAATAGTTGCCTCCAATAATTATCGAATTTTATTATTTAATTTCTTTTATGTTTGTTCCTTTGCATGATGTACCTAACGACCATAAATGCAACCGTGCATGAAATGTTCTTTTGGTAACCACATATTTTAGTTTATTTAAATATTAAAAAGAAAAAAAAAACATTTTTCCATTAAAATAAATAATAGAGATGAAGAAAGTTTCTCAACGAAAACGACAAATGAGTCAACGCTCAATTTTTTTGTTTGTTCCCTTTTATTTATTTTTTTAATTAATTTTATCAACAATATATTATTATTAGGCATAAAAAATGATTTAAATGTCTACATTTAAACTAAGAATTTAAATCTCCACCACTCTTATATATCGTTGAATTATGTCTATTTTTATTATTTTATAAAAATACTTTTATAAGTAAATGAAAATTTATTAACTTGTTTTAAAAAGTAAATTTCAATAATAAAAATAAAATTGTTATAAAATGGGCCCAAGCTCTTTGTTTAAGTATCAAACGCGAAAGCCCAATAACCTGCAGATCAATTATAAAAGCCCATGGGCTTAGAGTGAATAAATAGGCCTATAAAGTAGGCATTACATGGGCCTTGTTTGGGCCGATGACATAAATGATTAATTTTTAGTTCAATTTGAAAAAGAAATATCTATATCTTCTTAAAATTTTAATATTGAATTCGGACGAAACTACCCTTCATTTAATTTAATTTTTAATTTAATTATTATATATAAAAATAATTTATAGAAAAAAAAAACTTAAAAATAATAATGTAATTAGACAACTTCTTGAGTGCCCAAACTCTATTCTGTTGGATGGATTGTAAATGGCATGTAGCTGAAAGGCATATACATTCGTCCAAGAAATATCTCTGAATTATTATCATTATCTAAATTATTTTATTTTATTTAAATATTATATTTTCACGTGCCTTCAATGGGAAAAAAATCGAAAAAATAATAATGCAAATCCCATCTATTAATTGTGGAATCTCACAGTCCATTTCATTGGGTGCAGTGTTGTTGCTTGACTCTTATACCATACCGCTGCTAGATATNTAATAATATTGAAATTCATTCAATTAAAGCAAAAAAATCAAAATTCAAATGATGATGGTAAGTGCTCAAACATGTGAATTTAATATGGTATAAAGGTGATTAATGGATGAAAATGAATCTCATTCACACAATCATCATCTTTTCCTTTTTCTTTAAGATTTTATTTCTTAATATAATATTAAAACATTTCCTTCGTTATTCATTTATTCCCAATGTCCCCTTTTAAATATTTGATATTGATGATGCCTTTAATAACTATGAAAATATAGGGAGAAAAAATATTTACTTTTTACTTAATAAGCTTCATTTTAATTAATATATTTATATGGGTGAAAATATTTTCTTTCTCCCTCCTTTAATTTAATATTACTTTTTAAAGATTTATGGGTATTTTTTCAGATAAGGTATTTATATTTTTTAATTTTTTTTAAAATTTAAAATATATTAATGAAACCAAGTTTATAGTATTTAAAATAAAGATTAACCTTTTTATCTAAAAATAACTATTAAGAATATTTTTTTAGATTTTGTTTAAAGTTTTAAGATATTATTAAAAATTTTAAAAATTTACGTCATAAATTATAAAGTATATATATATATATATATATATATATATGAAAAGGAGAAGGTGATGAGAAAGGCACATAGAATTGTCAAGCAAACGGCCGACCCAACAAAAGTTAGTGGGAGGCACACTTAACCAATTTCCCATTGCTAACACACACTTCATAAATAAATATATTTTTTTTAATAAATAAATAAATAAATATATATAATTAAAAAATTATTTTTCCTCATCAAATTCGATGAAGATAGGACTGACGCAGATTTATTATTATTATTATTATTATTATTTTTAAATTTTAGTTTCTAAATTAATTATTATAAGATAATCTATTTTAATCTCTCATCCCTTCTCCTCCTCTTTACTTTAAAATAATATTTTAATTTTTTACAAATTTCTTTTTTTCTTTTTATTTTTAAAACATAAAACATATGGATAACAATTTCTATTGTTTATTATTATTATTTTTTTGTTTTTTTGAGTTAAACTAAAATTTATTATGTACAAAATATATAATGTGTATTAAAGTAAACTATATATTTCTAGTTAGCCATACAAATAAAAATATAAAAGAGAATTAATTTTTTTTTTTTATTTTTAAAAATAACCTTCTAGACATGCCCGACAAACAAGGGACAACTCAAACCATTTTTTTTTTAATTTAATATTTTACTTACTCAAGTAAAGGAGATACATGAATGAATCAAGATCACATTCGAATAACAGTGATCATGAGAATAGAATGACTAAGAAGATCTTAAAGAAAATAGAAATTATTTTGTATACCGTGCACCCTTCTTTGACGGTAACTCAATTATAAAAACATCATAGTCAAACATGTTTTGTTTGGAGCAATTTATGTTGTAATACAGTATTTAAAAATAATAATTAAAATGTTGATAAATTTGTAATGCATGAAAATGGAAGAACATAGGATGATTCCAACCAAAAATTGCTCCTAATTTCTAAACAAGAATATATTCTTCACTCAATGGAATCCTCAGCTGTTTTTTTTTTAAATAAAATTTATTAATATTATTTTCCTTTGAGAACGTAGGAATTAGGGTTCTAAAATTCCAATTTAATTAATAAAATGCAATGGAGAGGCATCTTGACCCATCCATCACTCTCTTTTGTGTCGTTCTATGTCTGGAATAACTTTGAGAAGTTTAGAACTGAGCAGTAGAAAGTATACAATCTAAAATAGAACAAGACCTAAAGTTCTCGTTTCATATTAATTCAACCATGTTTTACCACCTAAGATTTGATCAACCGATTTATATTTTAATTTTGAAGTGTAATCGTGTTCGTTCATAAAGAATAAATTTGTACTTATCCCTTATTGATGTAAACATCAAGACAAATATGGTAGAATATCAATTCAATTGCTTGAATATATGAGCAAACACGCGTGTGTTTGTTGTCTTTTCAACCTACCAAATTACAAGACAGATATAAATAAATGAGGGAGAGACCATGTAACAACCCAAATCTACTGCTAGTAGATATTATCTGCTTTAAAACGCGTCTATTACGGAGAGGTTTCCACACCCTTATAAGAAATGTTTCATTCCCCTCGCAATACATTAAGTATGAGAAACAATCATAAGACTAAATTGTTATTTGGTCGAACCGCTTTTCAAATGACATCTTTAATTGAATGTGGCTGAGCTCAAGTCATAGTCAGCTGACCTATGTGGGAATGATTATATTATTCTTGAAAGTCGACCCCAAGAACCTCAATCTTGATTAGTGCTCATGATGGTCAGCCTCTCGAGCTTGACTAGCTTTTCTTTTTCCTTTCAAACTTGCTTCTCGACCTTTAAGCTTTTACTCTTGGTGGGTTTTTTTTATTCTTAACCAGTGATATTTTGAATGAGTGCTATTTGAAAGAACGACCGAATTTACTATTCATGACTAGACAATAAAACTTCCATACATTTTCATTTCTTTTACGTGTTTCTCTTTTAACATCGATAATCACGCTTCATTCTCGATGGTCCCAAATATCACTAAACCACTCGTACACGTTCCTTTCAAACAAACAATAATTCATAGAGGGAAAGAAAAATGTACGATGTTTAGGAATGTTATACAAACTACAAACACAAACCAAGAACGAAAAGGATAACTCTCAAAAAGGTATTTTCAAGTAAGTATTGAAGAAGGGAAAAAAAAAAAAGTTAAAAAAAGAGTGTAAAAAGGAATTGGAAGAAAAACAAAAAAAGCTTTTGGAAATATGAGAATTGTCCCCTAAATATACCAAAAAGGACCATATAAAAATTAAACTCTATCGGGCCCTCCGCTCCGATTTTTTGAAGAAATTAATGTAATATAAAGGACGGGTATATGAATTAATTTTCCGTGACTCAACGTAGTTAACCGTGCATGACTTGGAGCAATGACCTCGTGTAAACAAAAAAACCCATGTTGGTTTGTAGAGATAGTGTTTACTCTATAAGTCAGTCGGGACAAGTAGGTAACGTGGTGATGTTACGGGAGATAGTTAGGGTCAGCAAGTACCAAATCTGAGTATAAGGCGTTGTGTATGTTTTTCCGAGAAAAATACAAATCATAGCCCACTAAAAGTAAGTTTTGAGTTATGTTTTACACGATGGACGCAAACTTACTCTTATTTTGTTTTCATCCTTGATCTTTTTCGAATTTGCAACATGAGATTTCTTGAACGGAAAAAAACAAGAAGACAACGACGGAAAAGAAGGAAACAAAAGGAAAGAAACGTTTATGTAAAACAATTTGGCTACAAACGTGATTAAATTCAACTTCATGAAAAAAAAAATCTCAAATCTCTTAGTTATTTTCCATTTCTCGGTTAATAATCTTCGTTATCTTCTTGCCTAATGCATGCCGATTCTTCTCCATTTGTTTTGCTCGTATAAACGAACACTTCAATCCTTCATGTCTAAACATAAACATTTCAAACTCCCAACAAAATGTAGTACACCAACGTTATTGGTAGTGCAATCAGCATCCCGAATATCACTCTGCAACACAGTGATTATAAACGTTAATCGAAATGGTCTTATGTTTGAACTGATCTCATTCCCAGATATAGAACTTACGCAGTGCTCAAAATATCTGGGTGTACGTTATACTCTTTAGCAAACACAAACGGTACAATCCCTTGAGGAAGAGCAGCCTGTTTCAAAAGAAAATTTATGCAACGGGTTTAGAATCAAAACTGACGATATCACGTTAATATAGAAACACGAGAAACGAAAGAGGACCTGAACAATAGCAACATGCAAGAGAACGCCCTTGAGGCCAACAGCAATGGAAGCAGCTGCCATTGCAGCTGGGCCTACAAGGAATCTAACAGCCATAGCAAAAGTGGCTATGGAGTTTCCACAAGCTATGATCCTTGGTTGCAAAGCCATGAACAAACCTAACAAAACCGAACATTTTACGCATCATTCAAAGTTAACGTTCGTGTATAGTTTAGAACGTTTTAAGAATCCCGTACCGAGACTAAACATAGCCATGCCGAGCCCGGCGTCAGAGAGTATCGAGATGGACTGTGCTACAATGGCAGGCATCTCAACATGCCACCTAACAAAGACAACAAGAAAAACATGAACCAAGCCCAAAGTTTTGATGTTTTTAATGAAAAAAAGTACCTGAATGAAACAAGGGACCAAGTGAGGCCAATCAAGCTAGAGTAAGTGTTGGGGTTTCTGATCAGCTTTCTCCAAACCATGATAAGAATCAACCTTGTCATGACACTGGCCGGTGGCATTGTCTTTGACACTCCATTGTTCCCTCCTTTCTCTGCCGCCGCCATTTCATGTCCATTGTTGCTGCTGTTCATCCCTCTGTTTCCAAAGCTAAACTCCTCTCGCTCCACGTCTTCTCTATCATTATGTCTCGGCCCGCTCTCGCCTGTTAAATCAGACCCGTTAAATCATTACTCGACTCATGTCCAATTGTTATTTTTGAGCTAAAACATGTCTGTTAGAAAGAGGTTTCCACGCCCTTATAAACAATGTTTCGTTCTCCTCTTCAACCGATATGAGATCGAAAATTAGTACAGAACCCGAGAAAATTTTGAAAAAAAGAACGAACCTTTTCCAGGGGAGACAGCCAATTTAAGTTCTTTATGATCATGGGGACCTCCATAATCATGGCCTCCAAACACATCAGAAACAGGGGAAGCACTTGAACTCCAAACAAACATATGAAGATCTTTATTATTATTGTTGTTATTATTATTACCATCCTCCGATTTGTACTGGCCGACCTGTCCGTTCGCCGTTGATCTCTTATTTCTTGAACCCGTCGGTGAAAACATTCCCATGTTCGGAGCAGGGTAATGCGGCGGCGCTGGGTTCCCATGGTAATAATATCTCGGCCCACTTTTCCCTCCGCCGTGATTCTCCTCCTCATAATTCGACGGCCGCGGCGTCGGCCCTCTCGACACGGCTGGTGCCACCCCACCGGTGCCAAGCATGGAGTAAAAATCAGTGTGATTAAAACTCGAGCCTCTTGGCGTTGGATTTCGGGATGACTGCAACGAATAAATCTCGGCGTTGGTGAGATTGGATGGCCGGGGAGTCGTCGAAGACAGCCCCTGTGACCGGCGGGAGAAAATATCAGAACGTGAGGCGTTGGACCGTCTGACAGTGACATGGAGCTTGCCGTCGTCTTTGATCTCCGCCTCTGTTTCCAATACTTGCTGGCCGTCAAGAGAAACGACGTCGGATTCGACGTGAATGGAGACGATGGACGCCGCCGTGTCGGGAAATTGCTCGGAGATTAAATTCCTAGCTCCTCTGAATTCGAACATGAAGAGCATTAAAGTGTACCAAATTATGCATTGAAGAACGACAATTTGAACCATTAAGCTGCCGGAAAAGTCGCCGTACATTCCTTTGAGCAGAGGAATTCCCATAACCAGAGTGTTGGGCAGAGTTGAAAGTGAAAACAGAGTAATTGTCCATTCCAAACACCCCCGCCGGCTCACCTGTTAAAAAGAATCAAAGAACAAGGAAATTAAATTCTCCCAAACACATTAACTTAAAATTTTAAATTTCTACATTAACATTCATTCTAACCCATTGGGAAAAATTGGTGGTAGTTTGATATTACCTTAGTCCAGATGGCGAGGACGACGAGGACCATGATTTTCTGGAGAGTATCGGCGGCGATGAAGCGAAAGCTCATGGTATAAGGATTGTTGGAAGCTATGAAGTGGAAGGATAGAAGGGGAACGGCGAAGAGGGCAACGAAACGGTTGATACCGGAGCACTGATCGGGGGTGAAGATCTTCCACCATTTGACGGAGCCGTAAGCTAAGATCATGGCGACGTAGAGGGGGACGACGGCGGTCATGACATGGTAGAAGTCCAGTAATGTAATCATCTTCAAGGAACTTGAAATTCAGAGGAAAACAGAGGAAGAAATGCAGAGGAAAACAGAGGAAGAAATGCAGAGGAAAACAGAGGAAGTTGGATGAAGAAGAAGAAGAAGAATGGGAAAGCACGTGTGTTTTTAAAACTAATTTCTTGTTTCAGTTTAGAGAGAGAGAGAGAAAAGTGTTTGTAAGACAGATTTGCTTTGGTTTTGGAGCGTTTTATGGAACTTTCAATAATTATTATAATTATTATTATTTTGCTTGGATTTGCTTTTAAGTCTAAGTGTCTATTGGTACATCTTAATTCTACGTGTCTAAACACACAGTAATAGATATTATCCGTTTTGATTTATTACGTATATTAGTTTTATAATTTTAAAATACGTCTGTTAAAAAGAGATTTTCTACGTATAGTTCGTTTTGGCCCGTTACATGTAGTTATCAGCCTCACAATTTTAAAATACTTATGTTAGGGAGATGTTTTCATACCCTTATAAGGAACCCACCACTAATAAAACGTTTGTTAAGAACAAGTTTCATTCTCCAACCGGTGTTGGATCTCACATATACTTAAAAAGTTTCATTCTCCAACCGGTGTTGGATCTCACATATACTTAAAGGTCTAATAATCTAACCCGACGAATATATATATATTCAATACAGATATGAAATGAGAGTGGATAAAATTAAAAAGATGACGGTAAAGAATTAGTTAAAATTTGTCAATTGAATTGTCGATATCAAAGACGACCTGAGCGGGTTAGAAAGGGGAATGGGCTAAAAGAGAGGGGAGTGAGTGAGTGAGTGGTGGAAGCACTGTTGATGGGCACGCGAGGAGCTTAAGCAAATGGTAATTAGTGGAGGAGGGAGGAGAAGGGAGGAGGAGGAGAGGGAAACATGACGACCAAACACAAAGCAAAGCATACAAATGTTTAATGGACCCCAAATTCCCCACTCCCAAACCCTAAAATCAAACCACTTTTAACCAATCAAATTCTTTTGTTCCCTTTCAAAAATCCCTCATTTCTAATTCCATGCATGCCCAAATCATATTGTTTTACGCTTCTTCTCCTCGTCAAAACCCTAATTTTGACGTGAAGACGATCCTCGTCAAAACTCAAAACCCACCCTAATTTTGACGTGAAGACGATCCTCGTCAAAACTCTAATTTTGACGTGAAGACAAATGTAATTCAACTGATCAATATGTTTAATTGTCTCAGGGGCTTTGGCTTTTTTCATAAAACTACGGCTGGATTATCAGCTAAGGCTCCAAATTGGGCTGTATTGGGCCTCGAACTTTCTCCTATGGGTACTTTGTTGGCCCACTAATATATTCCTAAATATCATTTGAAGTTAGATATGATGGATAAGAATTGGAGTAGTTTAATTAGGATGAAATTATAGGTTATATTGGCAAATAAATGCAGATGGAGAATCCATATAAGACTACATCCATGATACAATCAAGATTCATATAGACTGATTTGGGTACTTCAAATCATAAGAATGATAGAAATGTTACGATCAAGTAAAAATCACAGGGATGATGCTGATAAACCAAATCTTGTTTTAACCTTTGGGGTTTGGAAGATCAATCCACTGCAGCTGAATTTCGACTTCTCCGCATTCGACCCTTTTCAGTCTAAGGTATATATCTTGGATAACTTGACCGTCTTTCCAGATGACGCAGCTCTCTTCAGCAAAACAGTTGTGCCTGCCCGGTAGCGTTCGTGAGATTGTCGTTCCACTAGGAAGATTTTTCAAGTTCATCTTTTGAGCTTCTATAAATGATTTGATATCAAACTCAGCATATCCCATTTTATCATCCTTGCTAAATTTGTCGTGGTCGTAAACAGTCTGCAAACCAGCTCGAGACGAATTTAGAAGAGAAATGCAATGTAAATAAACATGATAACGATAAAGAAAGTTAAGGAAATTAATTTTTGATTGGCACCAAGACAACTGACTCATAAAATAGACCTCACCCTTTTTTTCATTCTTCTCTAGAAGCTTTCATTAACAGTCCATCGTATTCACAAACGAAAACAGTACAACAAAAGAGTCGAGCTTTCTTTGATGCTAAGATTATGTGCCACAAATATAGTAGGAATATTGGTCGTCACTAACTATGTTCTCTTCATACGTTTATGTAACAACTCAAGTCCACCGCTAGGATATATTGTCCTCTTTGGACTTTCCCTTCCGAGCTTCCCTTCAAAGTTTTAAAATGCGTCTGTTAGAGAGAGGTTTCCACACCCTTTTAAGGAATGTTTCGTTCTCCACTCCAATCGATGTGGGATCTCACAATCCACTCCCGTTCTTACTGGCATACCTCTGTGTCTGGCTTTGAGGGAAAGCCCGAAAAGGAAAGTCCAAATAAGACAAGAGCTTGGGCCGTTGCAGTTTAGGACTGTACAAAAAGTTTTAAAACAGCGTGACAAAGAAAAGAACCCACATGAGAAAGAAAAAAATCATCATTGACGAGCCATATCTCCTTATGCAACAAACTCCGGAAGTAGAATTTTCAAAGTCCAAACTAGTATTCAATATTGTGGGAGATAATGTTCCGGTGGCTGTCCTTGTTGAGAATATAAAAGTAATCACGACAAAATATAATACGGAGTTACCAAAGTATGGGGTTCATGGACGGCAACATTCGAGACTAAAGAGGATCACTTACAGCTAATCCACAGGGCAAAAGGGCTTATACTTGATTAGCAATAGCTATTGCTTAGAATTGATCAACAGTAAGAACTCGTCAGCTCTACAACTCAGTAGGTGTATATATCACATGGAAATTACTTAAAAAGCATTTCAGATTGATGGCAGAGCATACCAAATAGATATCATTTTGACCGAGAAAATATGCGTTCATGGAACACCACTACATATCAATTCCAGAAGCATATGAATTCCAAGTATCAACAAATTTCTTTCATAATTGATGTATTTGAAGGAGACAAGAGAGACAGGGAAAAATTGGTAAAAGAAAATGGTACCACCATACAATTGAACAGATATTACTTCACATCCATAAAGGAAACACGAGAGCTTTATTTATTTGATAAAAACGTATAGAATAAACAATAAAGAAAGAAAGATTACCAGCTTAATGGGAATATTCGGGTCACTGACAGAAAGTGTTAGATCTTCATTCCATACAGGATTGACATCCTTCTTTATCACCCGTGTCTTCAATTTCTAAATTCAGAGTTTCACAGGAACAAAAGAATTAGGCAGCAACTGTACATGAAAATTAATTCTATCTCTCTCCTTTCCTTATAAGAAATAAAAACTAAGACGTACAAATTATGATGGCGACCAAGATTTCACATCTAATATTAAGATCTCCTACTTTCTCATTGAACGATTAAAATCTTCAGAGGAATTGATTGACCTGCCTAAAAAATCACAGTCCGTAACAACAATTTCTCAGGATGTTCGTACATTGTAACAAAACCTAGAGTTAATAATTCAACTACCATGAATTTAATTCATCTCATTCTTCGGAATAAAACTCGTATCATAAAACAGCTCCGGTCCACCGCCACAGTCCACAAAATATTCATTTCTGGAAATCCAACAGGAGAATTTAACGAAACTTTTTTGGCCGTTGCCGAACCATCCTTCCTCCTCGAGTGCGCCATAATTGCAGCCTCGTATGTTTCTAAGACTTAGTCCATAAAAACAATCCAAACATTCGCGTCGTTTTCCTAAGTCATATCGAATAACCACCGATCTAGCCTCAAATTCAACCAATTACTAATCATTACATATGGTTAACCCTTCCTCACAAATCACACCACTCACACGACCATTATCCCAAAAAAAATCAATCAATTACTCCGCAGTTCAGCAAACGACAAAGATGACCAATAACTCAACAGGTTCTTACGATCTAGCAACAATTCTAAACGACCTAAAGAAATAAAACCTCGAATTCGAACAAAAAACGAAGGTGATCGATAATGAAAGAAACAACGAGAAACACTTACTTGCTTTCCCATCTTGATGACAACATAAGGATCGCTGCTGCGAACATCACGAACAGCAAGATTGACACCACGAATGACGCGAATACGGAGAAGTCCGAGCAGATTCTCCATTAACACCAACCGACCACCGGTCTTTGGCGACGATGGAGTATCCGGCATAGTTGCTTATTCCCTCCTATTTATAAATACCAATAAATTTTCGAAACGAAATTTAGAANAAAAAAAAAAAAAAAAAAAAAAAAAAAAAAAAAAAACAATAAAACCACGAGCAAATTCCGTGGGACCCAGAGGCCACAGCTCCTTTCTGGAACAGGTTCTTTGTCTTTTTTCCTTTTTTCTTTTGGGAATTTTGATATAATTTATTTGCTGATATTTAATTTTTCTTCGTCTGACGGCGATTTTAGTTGCCATTAATGTTCTTATAAATTTTATATTTAGTCGTTCCAGGTGTAATATTGGTGACCAAGACATCCGGTTGTAGGTTGCGCAAATAATGGGACGGTCCGGATGAGCTTATGAACTACGCCCGATTAACACCGGAAATTCAAACATTTAATCCTTTTCAATTTAACTAAAAAAGAAAAATAAATTATGTTTTGAGATTTTTTATTATTTTAGTATAATTATTATTTTTCAATATCAAATATTATATTATAGATATTTTAATTTAACTAAAATAAAATGAATTTATAACATAAAGTAATATATTTATTATAGTTTTAATATTTTTTGTATTTTAAAATTTGAATACAATCAGATGAATCCAGATTACGTAGGTCAATGTAGGCCTGACTTTAATTAGAGGGGCATTGGCTTTACGTAGGTAAATTTTCACATTTGTAGATCATGCACGAAACAATACCCAATTATTTGCTTATTTGAATACAGAGTAAGATAGCTGCTGATGTTCTGTGGAATTGTTACGCTGTCTTTTCTACCCATCAAAAAAACGGGTCGGATGGACCTATACTGGTGAGCTGTCACAGGGCGAAGAAAATGATGCTGCATCCGAGGCTCTACTCGAGTCCCGAATAATCAAGAAACTGAAACAGTCGATGAAATGAAGAAGACTAACATTAACATAAGAGCTATGTGAAATCTCACCTCAGTTGGAGAAGGGAACGAAACATTTTTTTTATAATGGGTTGTAAAACTGTGATGCTAAAGGCGATACGTAACAAGCCAAAACGGACAATATTTGCTAGTAGTGGACTTAGGCTGTCATGCTGGCAGTACATAACAAGCCAAATCGGAACTGTGATGCTAAAGGCGATACGTAACAAGCCAAAACGGACAATATTTGCTAGTAGTGGACTTAGGCTGTCATGCTGGCAGTACATAACAAGCCAAATCGGAACTGTGATGCTAAAGGCGATACGTAACAAGCCAAAACGGACAATATTTGCTAGTAGTGGACTTAGGCTGTCATGCTGGCAGTACATAACAAGCCAAATCGGAACTGTGATGCTAAAGGCGATACGTAACAAGCCAAAACGGACAATATTTGCTAGTAGTGGACTTGGGAGCCAAATCGGAACTGTGATGCTAAAGGCGATACGTAACAAGCCAAAACGGACAATATTTGCTAGTAGTGGACTTGGGCTGTCATGCTGGCAGTACATAACAAGCCAAATCGGACAATATTTGCTAGTAGTGGACTTGAGCTGTCATGCTGGCAATACGTAACAAGCCAAAACAGACAATACTTGTTAGTAGTGAACAATATTTGCTAGTTGGGCTGTCACAAATGATATAAGAACCAGACACCAAGCAGCGATATGCACAGAGGGGTAGATGCATTTTAAAACTGTGAGCCTAATGACAATAAATAACCGGTCAAAGCGGCTAATATTTGCTTGCGATGGACTTAGACTGTCTACAGCGGAATGAGGTCTTTGTATTCGGCCGAGTTCATGTAAAAGATAGATGATGCTCATTGGGCATGGTCTCAATGGAAGTTGTTGAAAATCATAGAAATCATTGCCCTGTTCATCACGTCCCTCAGGGAGTTTTTCTTTGCAAATATCTTCAACCTGTTTCTATGCATTATCTGACTAACATTTTTGCAGTGACTTAAATGGATGACCTGAGAAGAAACAAATTCGACGTGAGATACAAGAGTAAAATGATTATTTCATATGGTGAAGATGTCAAAACCCCATCTGTAATTGTATTACAATCACACAGATTCTGCCCTTATTTGGAAGCCAACAAGGCCAGCCGATTTCTGCAATGCCAATTAATGCAACTTGAGCAAGAATAGAATTGGACCAGAAGAGAGACATCTCCCAAAGCATTTAACTTGTACTCATCGATCACCATAATAGTATTCTATAACCATTTCTCATCTCAGCTACAACTACAATCCGCATTGAGAAATGTTGGTTGAGACAAAAATGGATTACTAGCTTTTTAACAAATAATAACCAATGTTTCTATGCTTCTAACCAAATCAGAATACAAAAATCAAGGGGATAACATTATTTGCTCCAAATGCACTCCCAAATATTCCCACAGCTTGGACGTCTGTGTGCAGTGAATAGGTCTTCATGGCAGAGAACAAAGGTCTTGCCAGATGAGCGATCGTTCCGTCCCAAGAAGATTGTTTGTCACTTAATCAACTTGTGAATAGCTTTCTTAATCTCTCGGCAGATATCGACGCTCTTTTGTTTGTTGGTTCGAGTACAAGAGCATGACTAAAATCTGCAGGAAATATTACCAATTCACCATCAAAACAATGATCAGGGAAAACAACTTAAAATTGTTGAAGGCATAAGTGACACCGAAGTGGTGTGAATCGATTAGGGTTGAAGTAACCAGTCAGAAAGAGAGTTTGTGGCCAAGAACAGTGCGATGCAAGTGACATTTGGTTTTAATGGAATCATTAATGTTTGACAAAACTCAGTATCATTGACAAAGTTTCAGGTAAGAACTCAGTTGGGACGTGTTTTGTAAACCAGTCCCAACAACTAATCATCTGTTCTGACATAAGATGTTATGATATTCTAATATTAACTTGATAAAAAGAAATATTCTAATAAGAACTCATCAATGCTTACCCACGACCTAAAAGAAAGGCTATGAGAGATTTGGCAAAGTTCACCCAGGAAGCCATAAAATAATACAGGAAACAAGAAGAAACGGCTTACCTTCAATTGCTTCCTTGTAAAAACCAAGCATCTCTCTCGCTGTACCCCTCCGTAAATAGGATTTAACATTCTGGAAAATAGAAAAGATTGGGAAATGTTAAAGCAAATGAGCGTGATGAACAGACAAATGGAAGACCATTTCAAAAGTTTCTGACTAATCACAGGGAATAAACAGACAAATGGAAGACCATTTCAAAAGTTTCTGACTAATCACAGGGAATAAACAGACAAATGGAAGACCATTTCAAAAGTTTCTGACTAATCACAGGGAATAAACAGACAAATGGAAGACCATTTCAAAAGTTTCTGACTAATCACAGGGAATAAACAGACAAATGGAAGACCATTTCAAAAGTTTCTGACTAATCACAGGGAATAAACAGACAAATGGAAGACCATTTCAAAAGTTTCTGACTAATCACAGGGAATAAACAGACAAATGGAAGACCATTTCAAAAGTTTCTGACTAATCACAGGGAATAAACAGACAAATGGAAGACCATTTACAATCTAATTCAGAGTATAAAGGTCTACTACACGGATCACCTTTTTATCCAGGTCAATAGCTTTACTGCAATCAGCCTCTGCTTGGTGAAACCTGAAAGGACACAAAGGAAAGAAAAAAACGATCATAAGCCTCTGGAAATGGTATGGAGATTAGATGAAAGCATCAATTAAAAAACATAGACGAAATGAATATACCGTCCAAGTTCTAAATATGCTGCAGCCCTATTACTGTAATATGTAGCATTTCTGCCGTTGAGCTTGATGGCTTCAGTGTAACAACCAATAGCCTTCTCCCATTGTTTTTCTTTATATGCTTGATTGCCCTGGTATTCCGGAGTACACACATACCAGTTAAAGATTGAGCTAAGATTTAACAAAGACTATCAGAATAAATAGAATGGTGTATAACAAACTCTAAGAAAATTCAAACGGACATTAAAAGAAAACCTGCAGTTAAACGTGGAGCCTTATGAACAATTTTTTGGCAACATATTATGAAACTACTGCAATATGGCAAGTAATAAAAAAATTCTCTGTTGTGGCATTTAGTTCACCAAGAAAGATCGATAGGGTTGTGGGGAACAAGCCGCAAACAAAACATTCAATTCCTTCTACTATTTGATGAAAGAATTGAAAATATTTATGTAACCTCACACAGCCAATTTAACATGACGGTAAGGAAGTCATCATATATGTTACAGTCAAGTCTGCAACTTGGCATCAAAAGGTTAGTTGAATATAAATTACTAGTCGAGAGGTCAGTTGAATATCAATTACTAAACACTAATTTAAATACGATGAACATTTAGCGACAGACACATTCATATAAAATTAAATTGTTGATACTTTTTAACCCCACAGAAACTAGTTCATTCTTAACCAGTAATCAAGAGAGACAGCAGTCTTTAAAATATTTGCAACATGAATAACATCCAGAAATCTTGGTAAAACTTAAAAGAGAAGAGAGAATGAATTATAGAAGGTCACACATGACCCAACTGCAGAAAAAATGTACATCAGCAAATGAACATGTAACATGAGGAAATGAGGCAGAAAAGCAGGAATATATGCTTGCATAAAAAAAAACAAGTCTAAAGGGCGCCAGAAATTTCAGGACAAAAGAAAAAGGTGCTTTGCTAACAGATTAAGAATACCTTTTCTTTTGCAATCTCAGCCGACTGTTCTTGGCTAATAGCATTCTTTGAGAATTTGGCTTTGGAAGCAGCCTCAGCCTCCTCTTTTAGAGACTTGTACATGGTTTGTACAGTATCTAGTAAAAAGCGATCTGCCCCATGCCTGGCTAAGAAGGATACAGATACAGGACATTTATCATGAAATCCCAGTGGCAAGGTGACCTGAAATTAGATAAACTTAAATCATATTGGTGGCAAATTTATCATGAAAGAGAAAACCTAACTCCAAAACAAAATGCAACCAATCACTTTTTTTTCTTTTTTAAAGAGAGGGAAGGAGAGAGAGAAAGAGAGAGAGAGAGAAGAAGAAGAAGAAGAAGGAAGATCGTGGGAGGAAGCTTGCCTGACAGCAACCAGATATACTAGCAATGCTCAATGAACTAAATAAACGACCCTGGTACTCTTCTGAAAAAGTCTCCTTTCCACCAAGTTTCGGAGGAGGATCGGCAGTGGTTGGGATGACCAGAACTCCATCATCCTAAGAAAAGTGAAAAAATTTATGCAAAAACCAAGCTAAGCAACTTGAAATGTAGTCTCAAAGAATATTGGGGTGGGAATAATACCAACAAAAGAAGTGACTACGAAATGTACTTCAATATTTATTAAAACATCAAAGAAGAAATAAGATCATAGTACAAATTTTATAAATAAATAAATAAATACAACTTAAGCTAAATGCAATAATAGCCCTTTCATAAACGTTACCTTCAAAAGAGAATTAATAGCCATACGGGTTTCATTTCTAACAGACTTGAGGTTTTCAATTACTGTATCTGATGTCTCCAACTTCTCATTTAACTGCTCCATTAAAGCAGGATCCAAATCTGGCTTCACCGAGTCAATCCATTCCCCATGATTGCTTTTGAACTCAATCCTGTAAAGATATGTTTGCAATAAGTTAGATAACAAGACTACCCACCTGATATCAAATCAAGGGAAAAAAGAGGGAAAAAAACATTCTTCTAGTAGTACACAGGATTAAAAAAAAGACTACACTTGAGAATGGCACGCAACAAAAGGCAAGCTTAGTATCTGTTTGCCCCGTGTATCTTAAAAGTAACATCAGGTAAGTTAATACAACATCAATAAAAGTTAAAGTCACACCTTTCAAGAGTCTGCATCACATTGGCCAGCACTCTAATTGAAGAAGAATTCAGATTGCCATTTGTCTTTATCCCAATTAACTCTTTCAATTTCGGAACTTTAGAACTCAAATAGCTTCCAAGATTTTCATGCTTCAATACTTGTTCTAATTGAGGTAATATTGACACGAAAATGAAAATTAGATTAATTGGAAACTAAAGAGAGTTTCACAAAATAACTAATTACGAAGGGCAAAAAGAAGAACATACTGCCAAAAATGTTCTCAGTTGATTTGGTCACCGCCTGAGTAACCCTGTCAACAGGTATCTTCAGTAGTTGAAAGCAATCATCAGCTAAAATAATTTGTCTTGGATTGCGTTGACCAACATATGGAAGTTGCAAAAGCACATGGCCAACACGGCGCAGTACATTAGGATCCCTAGCAAACAATCCTGCCATAGGACAATAGAAGCTCAAACAAAATGAAACCAAACAAGTTTTATAAGAGGGAAACAAGATGCCCAATCCGGAACCAATAGAAAAATTGGGGATAATGATAAAAGCTCCATATCATGAAATGAAAACTTAAGCAACTTTCTATTAATTAATGACGGTTGGGAGGTACATACAAACAACACGAGGCACTCTTCCACATAGAAGTTCTCCATTTTTCTCAATGGTAGAAAAAAGGCTACAGTTTGGGCAGAGGTCATCAAAAACCTTTCTTAACCAAAAATTATGTAGAATGGCTCATGAATCTCAGAAAGTTCACCAATAATAGCTAGAGAACAAGCATGTGACAAAGTTGATGTACTTACCAACGGTGTCAAGACTTGTTGATACAGGTATGATTCCAACTTGGGAAACAGATCCATGAGAAGGTCGAAACCCAAAAATGTCACAAAAGCTAGCAGGTATTCTCACGTCACCAACAGTATCAATGCCTGAAAGTTACAAGTCAAAAAACATGTCATATAACCAATAAATTAGAAGAATGGCTAATGAAATTTGAAGATTTGAGGAAATAATAAACCATTTATTTGGTAATTGGTAGCAGACTTAGAGTCTCAGTTGCCTACATGCATTAAGCATATTAATGGACACAAAGAACCTTGATATGATCACACACATACCAGAAAGAACATAAATTAGTCAGCTTTTGTGTGTGTGTACGCGCAAGAGCCAAAAAGTTAAGTTCTAATGAGTCACATATGCACCATCATCAGATTCATCTATAACATTTTTTACAAAAATTTATTATAGAAAATACATAGTAATATGCAAAAATAACATATGAAACTTTGGAAAAATAGATAAAATGAATAATAATGGGTTAATGGAAAGGACATATGTGACACTGAAGTCGACAAATAATCAACTTGGCAGCCTACAACAATATTTAATGGTAAGAGAATTTCAATGATTTTCAGTTCAGCCATCGTCTATATTTCTTATAGGGGACATTTTTGGGCAGTGTATGTGAAGGTGCCTATAAAGGTGATGCCCCTGCCTCCAAATGGGTAGAAAACCTGTTTGATAGAGATTGAAATATAATTGAATTGGCTAGAACACAGAATTTAAGCAACTCACCTAAAGAGAAGTCAACAAAATTAGCAGCTACTGCAACAGCAGCTCCACTGGACGACCCACCAGGAGCAGTATAATGTGATGCAGGATTAGTGGGAGTGCCATGATGCTTGTTTTCTCCACTGATGCTGAGATTAAGGAAGATTAAATATAACTAAATAAATATTTGTAGATTGAGAATCATGCAATGCTCTATCATCAAATGAAGGATTGAATGAGGAGCAGGTAATGGAGTAGTATTTTTCTAAATTACTGTAAACTAGGAAAATATGGTTTTGACACTAAACTAAATGAACAACTCATCTTGACTACATACCAAAGGACACCCAACCAAATAAAACAGTATGCTCACTCACTGCTTGAAATGAATTTGGAGAAACTGGGAAGTTTCTTGTTTATCGATCCATACATCTAATGAACTTTCATTCAACCCCTCTGTGATAAAATTGAAACACACACAAACTTTAAGAAAAATATTTACCCCATTGACAGTTCACTGACAACAGTTTTTCCGATGCAAGTAGCTCCTCCTTCAACAAGTGCAGAAACTATTGGAGCTGTACGAGAAGCTGCATCATGTGTTCTTGCCCAGTCTGGATGACCAAACCCAGTCACATGTCCTTCAATTTCAAATCTGGTTATTACCATATATAAATTCTCCACTTTAGGAACTAACTAGAAAATGCTCAAATAGAGAGAACGAACGTGTCATCATGAATCGTCACAAAATGTTATAGACAATTAGTTATGATAGATATCCCTTTTTTTTAATGTGAAACTAAAATTTCATTCAAAATATAAAAAGAACAGCTGATCGTAGAACAGAAAACAAAGGCCTGAAACAAAAGTGAACCTATAATAACATACAAAAATTACAAAATAAGCTCCAACCATTAATAATAACAATGATAATAATTGAAGGAGAAAAAAATTGGATATAGAAACCCAAACAGAATAATTGCGAGTCTCACACCTCCTCCCAAGGCCTCAAAAACCTTAAATATCCACATAATTTTCTCTAGCCAAATATTTCATGATGATCAAAAAGTGGTTTGACAATTATCTATGATATTCTCATATTCCAGAAACAAAAAACAGATTATTTCCAAACTTGAAACTTTTATTGGATTCTCACGGCAGTTACAGAACATTTAATATGATATACACCACTTATATTGGAATACCAATCCGCGGTGAAATAAAACGGATCATAATCTCGAGAAACATAAGTTTTTTTCACAGATTCCCCATCTTTCTTTTTCCTAAATCCAAAATGCAAATATAGGGAAGGAACGGATGAAGTCCATCATTAAAATAAATGCAAAGCACTCAACTTGTCACAAGGTAATCAACAACGCTAAATTTACTCGGTGAAGAAATTCAAGATGCGTTTTATATCAACTCGTTTAGCGCCTCCACTCGCTCGCAACATGTATGTTAAAAGAAAAACCGACCAAAACAACAACGACGAAAAAAAATACAATAACAAAACAAAAAATGAAATACTGTAAAGCCTACACGTCGGAAACGGCGAAGGTGAGACCGGTCAGGGGATGAGGGGCTTTAGGAGGAGCAGGCTGAGGAGGAGGAAGTAGCTGAAGCTTCTCTATAAACGCTCCAAAATCCTCTCTAATGGCTTTCTTAAGCTTTTTCGTCATCAACAGGATTCCAGCCAAACCCAATCCCAACAGGACCCAAAGGTTGGCAGAATTGGACGCCATGAATGCTCGGAAGAAGAGCGTTGGAAACCCTAGGAAGGTGTTTCCGATTGAGGAAGAGGGTTTTAGGCAGAGGCGGAGAGAAGATAACAATTAGAGTAGCCGGCTTGGAGGTATTGACAATAGAGGGGGATATGATGAAGCCTTTTTTTTGTTCCTCTCTCTCTCCTCTCTCTCCTTCTCTATCAATTTTGGATTTTGGGGCCGAAACTATGAATTTATTTTTATATATTTTTCTACATAAATTCTATAAATATAAAAAATTTAAGAAATTTTCAATTATGTTTAAAAATTCTATCTATCTTAACTATTGACGTTTATTTTCGTTAACACGACATATTTATTGACCTATGTGACGATGAGCAAACTATTAGAGTTGACAGAAAAATATATTACAGCTACCGACAAAAGAGGCACGGTGCTTGTACAAAAAAATATGTTAATTATTAAGATATAAAATTTAAGTTGCTAACTTAAGCGTAAATCTATTGATTAAAACATTTTAGATCAACTTTTTCCAACTACGTCAAACTCGATCAATCTCGTGTCTATAAAATGTAAATTTAATGTTTTTTTCGTTGGTGTTAAAATGTAATATTACTATAAAAAAAACTTTACTTCACAAAGCGCTACATACTTCATAATTGATTACGTTCGCTATAATTTAATTTATAATTATGGTTTATCATTAAAATTATCATTTAATTCATTTTCTTCAAGTTGGAAGATTCAAAATTTCTAGTGAAGTTTAAAATTCAGAGCTACAACCAATAAAACGGGCTATTAATGTCCGAGTAGGAGAACGATCATCATCCTCAACATATCGATTCACATGAACAGTACATTCACATTAAAAAAACATAGGAACATTTAAAACAGTATAAAAGGGAAAAAAGAGGAAGATTCTTATTATTACTTTGATACTGATGACACCATTTTCTCATGGTAACACAATGTCAGTTGATCAAAAAAATTAATTGGGATATCAAAATTTGCATATATAGACTTTGTGTACGGTAACGAGATATTGTTCTTTTTGGGCTTTTCTTTTCGGGCTTCCCCTTAGAGCTTTAAAACGCGTCTGCTAGGGGAAGGTTTCTATACTTATATAAATGGTGGTTTGTTCTCCTCTCCAACAATGTGGAACATCACAATCCACCCTTTCGGGGCCAGCATCCTCGCTGACACTCTTTCCTTCCTCCAACTGATGTGGTACCGCCCCCAAATCCACCCCCTTTGGGCCCAACATCCTTACTAGCACACTGCCTCATGTCTACCCCTTTAGAGAACAGCGAGAAGGCTCGCACATCGTCTGGTGTCTGGCTTTGATACCATTTGTAACGATCCAGATCTACCGCTAGTAGATATTGTCTTATTTGGACTTTCCTTTTCGGGCTTTCTCTCAAGGCTTTAAAACGCATATGCTAGAGGAAAGTTTTCATACACATATAAATGGTGGTTTGTTCTCCTCCCAACAACGTGGGACGTCAAATGTACCCCTAAAGAGAAGAACAAAGGGTAACCAACGCCCAGAAAATCAATGAGAGTTGATGAGAGAAGAGAGATTAGGATATGATCCTGGAGGAGTCTCCAATAGTGCTCTCCATCCTGGTGTACCACTCGCCAATGCGTGTGTTCTCCACCATGTCTTTCCCAGACCTCAAGTAACGTATGGGTCTTCTTAATACGCCGAACACCGCAAGATCAGCTAGATTAAGCTTTGAGCCTCCTAAAAACGCAAAACAACAACCATTCATGAACTTCTTCACGTCATTGAAGAAAAACACTGACACTGACAGAACTTTTCAAACACAAGGTTGTGAATTTCACATCTCTCTCTAAGCGTTGATGTGAAGGACAATTGATTCTAAAAGACCAACTACATGTTTAAGTCCTAAATTGATGTCTGAAACCTCCTTTTCTTCTTTTCTTCTCTTTAACAAGACATGAAACTTTTCATGAAAAGAGACTAATGCTTAAAAAACAAACTCCAAGGGTGAGAAGAAGAGAAAAAAAAAAGATAAAAGAACAGTTAACACTACAGAGTACATACCTAAAAAGTCCCGTCCATCCAAAGCATCTGCCCACGCTCATCGGTAATATTATATTTCTTCTTTCATTTCTTTGATATGCAATACATAGCGGCGGCTCCAGCATACTCTACAGTAGTCTTCTCCGCAAAGCCAAAATTACCTAAGAACAGAATTGACAAGAGAAGCGGATGAATTAAATATAGCTTAACAAACTCGAGAATCACTAAGTTTATTTTCAATCTCGATCCCAAACTCAATAAAATCAATAACCTAAGCTCATATTTTGTTAATCCTAAATCAAAATGAAGTAACCATGAGAATGAGAATGTAACCGCCCAAGTCTTGGAAACCTCTCTCCAGTAGACGTGTTTTAAAAACCTTGAGAGTAAGCCTGGAAGGGAAAGCCCAAACAGGACAATAACAAATGATATCAGAGCCGGACATTGGGCGATGTACCAGCGAAGAGGCTAAGCCCCGAAGGGGGGTGGACACGAGGTGGTGTGCCAGCAAGGATGTTGGGCCCCGAAGGGGGTGGATTGTGAGGGTCCCACATCGATTGGAGAAGGGAACGAGTGTCAGCGAGGGCGCTGGGCCCCGAAGGGGGTAGATTGTGAGATCCCACATTGGTTGGGGAGGAGAACGAAGCGTTCTTTATAAGGGTGTAGAAAACCTTTCCGTAATAGACGCATTTTAAATCTCTCAAAATCAAGAGTTTAATCTCCCAACATAATCAGAAACTAGCTGCAGTATAAATTGTTATCCAAATAAAGGAGAATGTCGAAATTTCCCTAGCATCACATGGAAATCTTTGAGGTGTAGAGTAAAGACTGACTGAATGGGACTACCAAAAAATGCCAATGAAAATCCTCGATCAGCGTGGAGATTTGTTTGCTAAGAAGAACATTTCAGTAAAAAATTCATGATTTGGTTATACCATTACTAGCAAGTGAGATTTCATACTAATAATGAATAAGACATGTACCAAGTGATTGTCTACCCATCTGCATCAATTTAAATTTAAACAAATGAAAGAAATCAAAAACCAAAAGGTTTCATACTAATAATGAATAAGAATTCAATTATCATCCCCCACCACACACACAAAAATGGACTTGCAAGTCACTAAACCACCATGCATCTGGTTTTAGCTCAAGTTTAAACCAGATGGAACTGTCCAATAGCCCAACAAGACGCAGAACATACGTAGCCTTTGCTTTGGATACATTTATGAAACGATATGATTTAGGACACGTTGAGAAACGATATGACTAAGGCATGTTCATGAAATGATACAACTATGAGATGTTTAAGGACGATAAGACTATGACTAGTTTAGGAAACGATATGGCTAAGATATGCATATGGAAACGATATGACTACAAAGTGTATACGAAATGATATGATTATGATACGATATATGAATGAAGAATATATATATATCTATATATATATATATATATATATATGTTGTGATGTGATATGAAAATGATACGAGATATGTTATGGTCCGAGATATGTGATAAATTGACATATTTATAATATGATATATTGTGATAGGATGTATCTATAATCAAGTATATGATCATACAGATATAAGTGACCGAACCTAATAAGCAATCGTCAATCCCTCTTCCCCTCCCCCTTAGAATACAAAATTCACATGTGAAATTCAATTGCATGGAAGAACGATTTAGATACAGAAGCAAAAACCTACCTACGCCACTTAGTTTCTTCATCCTCTTCAGAGACAGAAGAAGCATTCTTATCCAACAAAGCCTTGTGGCTCAACTGGTCGATTATGGCTGCAGCAATGCCATTGCCAGGAGTTAGTAATACAGATAGAGATTTACTATTATGAATATAAAGTAGAACATTCAGAACAATGAAACAATACCTGAGGAGTCAACCAGCTGTTCGCCATCAACCACCAATATTGGCACCTTCTTATACTCCGACCACTTAATTTCTTTCTTACTGAATGGATTGACCTCGACAACTTTGTATGGTACATCGTAGTAGTCAAGAAAAGCTGAGATTAAAAGTGAAACATCGTCATTAAGTGCACACGGGCATGCAACCGCAGAGGAGGGATTTGAAAAGTACAATCAGAAGATTACTAATCCAAAATTCCTTCCAAAAATCCCTCGAAACTAACACAGATTCATCGCCAACAAAACTAATCAGAAGATTGAGATCAACGAGAACGAGAAATTTGAAAGTTCACCTTTAACTTTATTACAAAACGGACACGCTTCGTACCTGGGACATGGAAACAGCAGCGGCTAGAGAAGCAACAGCCTCAACCACGCCCAACGACGCAGCTCGGGCAGAGCCGCCGGCGATGGAATCGAGGAGATAGGAGGACCGCTGCCTGTGGCGGAACTAAATAGGTTTTACAAGTTTACCGCCGTTTTTTCTTCTTTTTTTGCAAGCGGAATATTTAGGTAAAAAAAGATATATATATATATATATACATTTTTTGAAATCCAGCATATCATGTCCCCTACAAAATTCCTACACTTCGGCACTGCAATCTCCCGAGCAACATCCAGATCTCTATCGCCACTCCTCTTCCCCAGAAGATTCTTCATCAAGTGCAGCTCTTCTACTACGCTAGATTCCGCCGGCGACGACGGCGTTGATGCGCCTCAACCACACTCCAGCCTCATTCACCACCCCTGGCCTGAATGGATTTCCTTTGTCGACGGCCTGAAGACCAAAGGTTACTTGATCGAACCTCCTTCGGAAGATGCAAACGGAGATGGGAGCAGTAGTGATGCAGTTTCGCCATCCGAGACTGATTACAGCGACATGAACGTGCTGAAGGATGCTTGCCTTAGCTTTGCACGCGACCGCCACGATATTCTAGAGTGAGTTTTCCTTTTAGAATTGTTGAATTGAAATTGGATTTGATACTGACATGGTGATGGTTGCATTACTTGGGAATGTATGATTCATATCCATGAAAGTACACTAGTAGTGAACTTTGGTAGTGAACTTTGGGATTTTAGGTTGTAACCTTCAAACAACCGGCAAATATTGTCAATTTTAGCCATTATGTAAGCCGTCAGCTTCATAATTTTCGTCAGCTTCATAATTTCAAAGCACGTCTATTAGGGAGAGTTTTTCACACGCTTATAAGGAATGATACACTCCAACCAATGTGTGATCTCACAATTCACTCCACTTGGGAGCCCAACATCGTTGCTATTACACCATCCAGTCTTACGGTTGATACCATTTGTAACATCCGAAGCCTACCACCAGCAAATATTATCCACTTTGTCCCATTACACATCATCGTTAGCTTTAAAACCCGTATGTTAGGAAGAGTTTTCTACTCCAACCAATGTGGGATCTCACACGGGTACATTTCTCATGGCTCGACTAGAATCCTTCACTGTTCTTCGTGCAGGTCATTGTCCAGAGATGATATTCAAACGGTAATGAAGGATGGATGTCCCAATCTCTTCCGGAAAGTTGTCAATTCAGCTAAAAGGTTAAGGGCTTATGTGCATCTAGATGAAGGGGAGGCATGTATTCTCACTTAAATATCATAATTATTTTGCCATATAAGGCCTGTGTTTCATTTGAGTGTATCTACTCTGTACAGGTTTGTAGTACTTGCAACCTTCGAGGCTCCTGTGATAGAGCTTATGTTATTATGAAGGAAACAGAAGCTGCAAGAACTGTGGATATAGCTAGAATATTGTTGGCCTATGCATTGGATCCACTTGTTTTGTCTGGAGGGGACAAAGCTTTGGGTAGAGAGCATGTCGAAGTCTCTATCAGGAAATTGCTTTCTGAGATATCTGAACTGAGTGAAGAACCCATTGAGGCAGCTGCAGCAGTGAAAGCTGATACAAAAACTCCATCAAGAAAAGAAAAGCCTTCAAAACTTACAAATGATGCATTGTCTAAAGATGTTGAGATGAAAAGAGGAGATTGGATGTGCTCAAAGTAAGTTATATCTAAACTTCTTTTTCTATTAGCTTGGATTTCTATGTTTCTTTTGATGTGAAAAACAATGGCATACTGGATAGTATTGTTAGTGTTTGTGCTTTGAGTTGGGGCTAGAAAGCAGGTAGAAAGCTAATTTAGCTCAACTAATTTTGTGTGAGATTCCACGTTGGTTGAGGAGGAGAACGAAGCATTCTTTATAAGAGTGTGGAAACCCCCTCCTAGCACGTCTTAAAAACCTTGAGGGAAAGTTTGAAAGGGAAAGCCCAAAGAGGACAATATCTGCTAGCGGTGGGTTTGGGCTGTTACAAATGGTATCAGAGCTAGACACTGAGCGGTGTGTCAGCGAGGATGCTGAGCTTCGAAGGGGGGTGGATTGTGAGATCCCCCATCGGTTGAGAAGGAGAATGAAGCGGGGGGTGAGGACAATATTTGCTAGCGGTGGGTTTGGGCTGTTACAAATGATATCAAAGCTAAACACCAAGTGGTGTGCCAGCAAGGACGCTGAGCTTTGAAGGGGGGTGGATTGTGAGATCCCACATCGATTAGGAAGGAGAACGAAGCAGGGGAGTAAGGACAATATCTGCTAGCGGTGGGCTTTGGCGGTTACAAATGATATAAGAGCTAGACACCGAGCGGTGTGCCAGCGAGGATGTTAGGCCCCTAATGGGGGTGGATTGTGAGATCCCACATCGGTTGGGGAGGAAAACGAAGCATTCTTTATAAGAATATGGAAACTTCTTTCTAGCATACGCGTTTTAAAAACAGAAGCCTAAAGGACAATATCTGTTACACAAATCCTCTTCATGTTTATGTTTCTGCAGGTGCAATTTTTTGAATTTTTCGAGAAACAAAAGATGTTTAAAATGCAAGGAAGAAGGTCCTAAAAGAGTTGGGGCAGATGATATAGAAATGAAGAGCGGAGATTGGATCTGCCCAGAGTAAGAACTTGCTCACAGATAGTTCAGTTTTTAAATATTTGTAGTTTCTCTACTGAGAGCTTATAGATAAATTAGGCGATATTCTTACGAGTTCAAGGCAACAAATATAAAGTATTATCATCCATGATTGAACTCTTACATGTTCTATTGACTCTGTAATAGGTGTAAATTCATGAACTTCTCAAGAAACATTCAGTGCTTAAAGTGCAAAAGCAAGAGGCGGAAGAAGATTAATAATGTTGATGAAATTGGAATGAAGAAGGGAGATTGGATCTGCCCGCAGTAAGTACATAATACTTATCTGACAAAATGACATGGAGAGGAGCTTATCTAAGTGAAACTTGTTTCAGATGTGAATTCATGAACTTTGCGAGTAAGAAGGAATGCTTGCGATGCCGAGAACGTCGTCCAAAGAGGGAGCTGAGTCCAGGAGAATGGGAATGCCCCTCGTGAGTTTGCTTACCATCTCTTGCACCCATATGTTTTGATTTTGGGATTAGCCTTTCAAGTTACAAAAGCATTAATGCCAAAGCATTTGCCTTCTGTAGATGTGACTTTTTTAATTACAGACGGAACATGATGTGCCGCAACTGCAATTGTGAGCGCCCTAGACAAGAAATAAGTGCGGAGTACCAGGAACATCTATGGGAGTCACCCACGGAAAGATGAACAAACTATTTTATGCCATTATTTTGGCTCCAAGTATATAAATTCTCTCTCTTTCCAATTCCACGGGATGTTTATTTACTTAATGAGTATTGCCGCATGATATTCCTTTCCTTTCCTTTCGCTTCACAGTTTTATGCATCTCTAGAGAGATTTCAGGGAATGCTTCGTTTCAGAGTTCTCTTTTCACAATTTTAAAACGCATTTACTAGAGAGGTTTAAGGGAATGCTTCATTCTCTTCTCCAATCGATGTGGAATCTCACAATCCAGCTCGTTCTGTCTTGTCGTCAGCTTCACGATGGATCTCAGTGCCTCGCTCTGATACCATCCTGTCATTTATAATAGTCTAGCCATCGCTAATATTGTCCACTTATGTTACATATAGTCATTCTGGCTTTGATACCCCAGTGTCTACTATTGTCTACTTATGTTACATATAGTCATTCTAGCTCTAATACCCCAGTGTCTGCTGGCTCTAATACTATTGTCCACTTATGTTACATATAGTCATTCTGGCTTCGATACCCTGTCATTTATAATAGTCACTTATGTTACATATAGTCATTCTGGCTCCAATACCCTGTCATTTATAATAGTCCAATGTCATTTATAATAGTCACTTATGTTACATATAGTCATTTTGGCTCCAATACCCTTTCATTTATAATAGTCACTTATGTTACATATAGTCATTCTGGCTTATAATAGTCACTTATGTTACATATAGTCATTCTGGCTTATAATAGTCACTTATGTTACATATAGTCATTCTGGCTCCAATACTCTGTCATTTATAATCCAGTCCACCCTGTCATTTATAATCCAGTCCACCCTGTCATTTATAATCCCACCGCTAATATTGTCTACTTATGTTAGATATAGTCATTAGGTGAGAGATTTTCATACCTGAAATACTCCTCAACCATTTGATTTACCAAGTCGAAATGACAGATTTATTGGACTTCCATGTTCAAAATTTACTAATCATCCAAACATGTCTTGGAATAGCATCAAGAATCCCATAAACCAAAAACTACCTTTGAATGCAAGTACTTTCGATAGGGTCGAGAGATTCCTAAGGTAAAGGATGATGTGGACAACGGTGGCCTTAAAAGGTGGGATCTTTCATCAGTCTGAACGCTCACTGATATATAAAAAGGGGGGAAAATGGTGACATCTCCAACTAAAAGAACATGATGCTTGGGATTCTATACCATTAAAAGAATATGATGCTTCAAAATCACACAAGCAATTGAAACAACTGTAGGATTCCTATTGTCTCAAAACAACTCATCCACTTGTTTGATAGAACAAGAACAACAACCAAATAGCATGGAATGAACCTTATTATTGTCACAATCAAAAACTCAGCAACCTATTCAACTGAAAACTCAAATAGCATGGTGTGCTGGTACTTCCCGCCCGGTTGAACCACAACAGATGGGAAGTTCGGTTGGTTCACCGCGTTGGGGAATCCTTGCGTCTCCAAACACAGACCTGCATGCTTACCATAAACAGCACGTTCTTTGCCCACAATATCCTTGACATAGTTTCCAGTGTAAAACTGCACTCCAGGGGCATTGCTCCACAAGTCCAGGACCCTTCCACTTGATGGTTCCTTCACTTTTGCAACATGCTTCAAACCTGATTTTTCGTCTCCGCAGTCAAGCACGTAATTGTGATCGTATCCCATGCCAACCTCACTAATAGAGCTACCGATCATCTTTTCAGTAGTGAAATCAAAGGGGGTGTCTTTGACAGGCACGATTTCTCCGGTTGGGACCGTGTTCTCATCAACTGGAGTAAAATGGTTTGCCCAAAGTTGAATTGAATGGTTGAGAATATTCCCAGAGCTATGCCCACCTAAGTTCCAGTAGGTGTGTTGAGCCAAGTTGATTATGGTGGCCTTGTTTTCAGGAATTGCCTCCATGTCAAGCCTCATTGTTGTGCTTGAAGTGAGTGTGTAAGTTGCAGTAACGGAGACAGCTCCTGGGTAACCTATTACCAGGGGAAAAAATTGCTAATGTTCGTAAGTAGTATCATTTGGATGAACGGAAAAGAGTGAACACCAACATTATCATACCTTCCTCTCCATCAGCACTGTGATACTTAAAGGTGATCGATGCATTCTCGCCCCTTATGTAATTGCTCGCCTCCCATACTTTCTTGTCAAATCCTTGGTGCCCACCTGAAGGAAGAAGAGACAATGCTTTAGACTACTCCTAAAGATGGTATCACACAGACAAAAGTTTGCTCCATGTACTCATATCACTCTGAAATGTAACATATCTGAAGAGGGTACTTCAATTAGAACAAAAAAGGAAAACAGAAACATTTTAAGCCCTTATCTAGACTGATATGAACACGATCAACATCCAAGATTCCCGTCAAGGTAGATAATGGGGGAAAAACCTAATGTTCGAATATAAAGTTGAAATAACAAATGGGGAACTAAAAGTCGATGATCAAAGAATTAATTCACAGCAGCTCAGGACATTATTTGAATAAAATATAAGGTTTCGTTTAGAATTCTCTGCAATTCAAGATCCAAGAGATAACAGATATTTGAATTTTCTAATTCCTTACCATGGAGACTGTTTGGAGGTCTGTTAATCGACAAAGAGTATTCTTGCCCATCGAGTGTAAACTTCCCGTCTTTGATTCTGTTTGCGACTCGACCAACAATGCAGCCAAAATAAGGTGAAAGACCCTCCTGTTCACAATGAAATCCAACCAACATAAGAAACTCGTATCCACAAACATAACGAAATTCAGCTCAATTCCTGCAATCGCAATCCTCACAATCATGCAGGCCATATATAAACCCTAAAATTCCGTCAATCTCGACATATCCACAACCATTTGATTTGAATCGCGGAACATCGAACTCAAATGGATCGCCAGAAAAAGCGAAAAATCTTACCTGATACAAGTCGAGAGAGTCGAGTCCAAGGACGACATCAGCCAATTTCCCTTCAAAATTCAATATAGTACAAGATCAGCAACTCAGAAAGAAAACCACGAAAAACTGAACGGAAAAAAGTCAAATACAAATTGTTTGTTACCATTTTTGTCCGGAACAACGAGAGAAATGATGGTGCAACCAAGGTTGGAAAGGAGAACCTGAATGGTTCCATTGTTGAGTTCAAAAAGCTCTGGCTTCTGGGTCTGATCCGCCATTGGAATACCTTTCAGAGATGAGAGAGCAAGGTCAATATAAATGTTGATAACATCGAAACGTATTAATACTAATAAATGAGAAAAAAAAACACTGAACGCGTTCCATGTCCAACTAAGATTATGACGTCATAATCCCCTAGAATCGTTCCAAACTCGGTTAACTTTTCACTATTAAATAGCTATGGTCTACTTTAAGGAACTCAAAAAAGAAAAAAAAAACAACCAAACGACATTGAAAATATTTCCTTATTTCTATCTTTTCCAGATTGAGGGAAAAAGAAAACGCACAGTAACGTAGTTGGTGTGATATCTAGACATTGAGGGAGGGTTCATCTTGTAGGAGACGTTAATGGAGTTGGAAGTGAGATCTGGAATTACGGTTACTGAAATTGATCGATGGAGTTGAAGGATGTGAGGCTTTAATGGCGGAGAATTCAGTGCTGAAATTTGCAGATTTCTATAACCAATTTTACCAAAATGTTGATTAACTTTTTTTGGGGATTAGGTCGTTATTTGTTACAAGTTTGAACACGAGAAACTTAAAAAGTGAAAGTTCCGTATTTATGTAAAAGTTTATAGCCTATCATAAACATTTCAAAATCATCTATGGAATAAAACTTGATAAGGATTTCTGAAGTCGAAGTGACGGCCACTATGATTGCTTAGACTTTTCCATTTCCATTGAAAGTCAATTCTACACAATATCCGAAAGGAAAAGGAAAAGGAAAAGGAAAATGTTCAGAAAAAGACGTGCATCCCCTCATCACTTCACAATATATACAATGATATATATCTATGAAGAATGGATAAAATTTCCGATGTTTATTATATCTACGATTATCGAAGCAAAAATGCTATGCATTATTTGTAATGTAATTAATCTCACACATATTTGCGATTTCGATTGCGATCCTCTTTCTTTCTATGTGCACGAAGTTTCAGCAATGGTTTCGAGCGCCGGCTTCCACGATCTCTGTTTCGACATCAATCTCTGCACCGGCTTTGAACTTTGATTATTCTCTCCATCGCCATCCGCCGATTTCAATCCATTGACATCCGACGGAAAAATACAGAGTTCACTGATCAAAACAGGGAAGATCCTTCCAAATCCACTTGAATTTCCACGTTTCAGAGCCTTCGTAGCGATGTAGGTGAGAGAACTCATTTCCTCGATCGTCAACACAGAATAAAGAAGATCCATCGGAAGTAGAAAGTACAATCGGCCGCCCTCAAGATACTCCTCCGTCAAAAGGCCTGGAATCCGGTGGCCGACCTTGAGATCGCCGGAATCGCAGAGGAATTTTCCGGAATGCTCGATCATTAATTCAGCGGCCTTCACTGGCTTCGTGAAGCTCTGCAAGTTTCCGTCCAAGGTTAAGACCTTCGCGGCGCCATTGGAGGCCATCGAAGGCGCACAGAACGCTGAGTTCCCCATAGAGAGTGCTTGTTTGGCAAAAGTGGGGAAAGTGGTAGTTGCGCCGATAATGGAATCTCTCTCGCCAATGCTTGAATTTATGCATGAATACGACAGAGAGAGAAAAAAAATTGGCCGGTTTCTTTTTGGGGTTAAATTATTAAAAAAATCTCTCATTTTGAGCTGTTTATTTATTAAATTATAAAATTACTTTATTAACCTTTGTATTCTTTTTTGGACTTTCCTAAAAATTAGTTCATCAATTATTTAAAAATTAAAATTAAAATTAAAATTGATTTTTTCTAATATTTAACTATTTATTTAAATAAACATAATTTAAATAGAAGCTTGAAAAAATAAAAATAGAATTAGAAACATAAAATAATTAATTAAAATTTTATAATAAATATTTAAAGTTTGTGNAGATTATTAGGTTTGTGAATAAATAAATAAATAAATAAAATTGATTAGGTCAAATATTTATTTGATAAAAATAAAAATAAAAATNATTGCGTTGAATTAGTTAAAATAAAAATAAAAATAAAAATAAAAATATTGAGACCTTAAATATAAATATATTTTGGTAATAAATAATAAAGACAGAGCACCCAACAAATAATTGGGAATGGCAAAATTTGATTCGATTTACTTGTCATTCGCAACCACCAAACTCTCCATGTCCTAAATTTATATATTTATTATTATTATTATTATTTAAATCATAGTTTATAATAATTTATTATTATTGGTCTACAGAAAAAGAGCTTTGGTCCACTCTGGCATTCAAGAACTGCTTTGGCCCTATCTACTATCCATATCACACCGAAATTGCTTTTGTTGTTTTCTCGTTGCTTTGTATTTTTGGATTAAGGTTTGAAAAATTCATTCATTCGGTTGAATTGAAACGAGAGATGCTTATGGGACGAGAATGGGGTGATTAGGCTGGATTGAAACTAAAGATGTTCATGGTGGAGACGGGAGGTTCTTGTCCCTACTCTGCCGCTTATTTCATTTCCCATCCCGCCAGATTCTTCATTTATTTTTGCTGGGATCGATTCTCCCGAACAATTTTTTCCTATTTATTATTTTTTTAAAATATAGTCATTTTAAAGTTTGGAATTTTCAATATAATCTTTAAATAAAATCATAATAAATCAATGTATTTTATAAGCAAATAATTAGATTCAAAATTAATTAATTTATTTTTTTTAATATAGATGAAAATGTATATATATATATATATATATATTGAAAATATACTTATAAGAAGTGGGCATCCACAAAATAATATATTTTTAATTTTTAATTTTAAAATAGACGGAAAATGTATATTAATTATTAAAATGGGTTAGAATCTAGCTTATAATACCACAAAATTATATTTTATATATATATATATATATATAAATATATATATGCCTAGATTTTATAACTTCCACCAAATGACTCATAATGTAAACACAAAATAAATAATTTTAGAGTAAACCGAATTAATTTGAATTTAAGTGGTTGAATTTTAATAAATGTATTTTTGAGATAGATTTTATTATTAACAAAATTGACGGGAACCACCGAATAATCGGAATCCACTAGTGGACAAAAAAATTAGTTTGGAAGAAGAATAATCAAAACCAAAATGGTTGCTGATTTCGCAAGATACGGGAGAAGGGTCAACCAGGTTTATGATAATTAATTATTAATTACACAAACAATGCACGGAAGAATATCAACAAAACGGCGTTTTTCTTTTTCTACCCGCTGGGTGTAACAGACTTTACAAATTCTTAATATTTTATTTTTAAAATTATAAATATATATATTAACTTTGAAAACTATTTAAAAAATATTCTTTATTTTTCAAAATTTCATTAATATCGTTTTTAAGACTTCAAAAAAATAACTTTAAAATCTTTTAAAAAAATTCAAAATTAAGTTTATATTATTACTGTATATAAAAAATACTTCTGAACTTTCCAAAGTAACATTAAAATATTTATAGATAATCTAGGAAGTAGCAATAAACTGTAATAAAAATTTTAACTTTTTTTTTATAAAGATAAAAGAGTTAATGCTATTTATAAAATTGTATGAATAATTTTTAAATTAATAAGTTTTTTTTTTTTTTTTAAGTTTAGGGTTTAAGGTGTTAGTAGGACTTAGTATTTGAAATGTTATAAAAAATTTAAGAGTATTTTTAAAAATAAATTACCAACCATTTTCATCTAAAACCATGAATAAAAATATTTTATATTTTTTTTAGACTTTTTAAGTTTTAAACGCGTGGTTGAAACTTCTTAAAATTTAAAAATATTTTTTTTAGATATAATGCAAAATTTATGAATATATATACTTTTATGTTAAGTTAAGATTTAAGTCTATTTTTTTAATTTTAAATTAAGGTTAATTTGCACATTAAATTAAATTACTATATTAAAATGTCTTCTTCTAATTTAGTACCAAAATTCAACTTTATTTATCTAGCAATATTATGATTGATATTTTTATTTATAAATATTTAATAGTTATACATTAATTGTTAACCTAAAAAATAACTCAATTGACTAACGCGATGGATTCTTAATTGAAAGGTTCAATGATTTGAATTTTTATTCCTACATACACGTTAAACTAAAAAGCTTTCAGATCCATAATAGACAATGTCTTAAACTTCTATCAGACTTACAACATTGTTTGGTGAGCTCGTCATCAAGAGTTGCCCTCGCAGAAGATCGGACAATCTTTCTTTTCCTGCCTACTATGCTTTTTTGCTTATCACGCAACTCGCCAAAAAGTGAGGAAAATGAATTATGTTAATCAATTTAGGTGTATTTTGTCTATCCTATACTTAGCCAGCACCTCCGTTTTTCCCAAATCATGAGGTCGTACCTATCCAAACTCAAATGTCACACTTTTAGCTGAAAGACTGGAACAAACATAGTAAAACTTTTTATTTTAATATTTTTTTTTCAATTTGTGACATTTTTATTTCATTGTTGAATTAATTAAGAATATTAAATAATGGTAATAATATTTTTGTAATTAAATACGTGTCNCATCTTTTTTTTTATTTCATTTTCATTTTTATTCTTTTTTTCATTAATCATATGTGAAATAGAAACTGATCTCAGATTTTATACTCCACCCGCTAAGGTGAGCTATGAACCAATCATTCCCTGCTGCACATTCGTAACTGATTTCAGCCACCATTCTTCCGCCTTGCTTTCGTTTTTACCGCCAATTTCTGTAATCTCAAGAGCTTTGAGCCGTAATCACTCTTCTACTTGTACGTGAAAAGAAGTTTCAATCCTTGATTGATAAACCAGCCAATTGGCGCCGGTATGTCACTGCTTCATCTCATCCATGTCTCCTCCTCTGTACACTTTCAATTTTGATGCTCGAAACTTTTAGGTTTTTGTTAATCGCTGACTTCTGGAAGGTTTTCATTTGGAGAATCTAGTAGGGATGGCTGTTTTTACACATGGAATCCCCAATTCCCGAATCTTCTGTGAAAGAGAGGGAACCTTGTTTTTAGGTTTTTCGGCTGCTCCAGTCTTGCCACAGAGGGCGAGAGTTTACGGACATTTTGCCAGAGGTTAGTCAATTTTAATGGTCTTGTTCTTGAAGAAGTAATAGTTGTGGATTGTTTCTTGCAATCATGAACTGGTTAGGTTGCTAGTTTTTGGCGTGTTATTTGATTGGAAGTCTTGAGCTATGTTGAACTGACCATGCACAATTTGCTGATTGTTTATTGTGAAAGCTTTAAAAGATACCACAAATTATAGTATGAATTTAACGCATTAAAATAAATGAACCCAAGTTGGTGAAAAACTAATGGTGAATAATATAGATTGTTCGTCAATGTCTCTTCTCAATGACAACTCCCAATAGGCTCTGTTTAAATCCACTTTGGTTGAGGACCAGCAACGTGTATACTCAACAAAAGCTCGTCCCCTTGCAGAAGTGCTATTTTCTTATGGAAATGATTTTGATTTTGTCCACTTTGGTCCGTAATGGAGTGTATTGCCCTAAATTCGACAAGAATTTACCTAAGGTGGTTGCTATATTTTTTTGTTTTTCAGAGAGAGGAAGTAGTCAAAGGATGTCAAAAAAGGAACCTATTGATTTCCCAACGAAAGGATTCTTTGGCACAAAGAAAGTTGTCCTCACTGTCTCTAGGGACAGTAGCTCTTCAAACACAAGCAGCAGCGAGGATGATCCAACAAATCAATCCAAGGCAAGGCAACTACCAGTCATGATTATATATTATCTGCTTCTTGAGTAGATGGTAGATGCATTTATAGAAGTTTTCAGCTGATTTCCACGAAATATATGCAGTCCACAAAAACAAAAGTGAACAATGTTTTACTGGGAATTTAAATCTCAGTTAGTATCACCTGATGGCATGATAATATAATGACATAAATTACATGTGCATGTCTGTAAACAAGCGAAGTATCTTCTTACTAATAGGCAGCGTTGGTTTACTTCGACAAAGTTTAAACGAAAATGTTAGATGAAGGCACAGCCTAAGATGACATTTCTATGTCCTTATGTGCTTTATCAATGCAATGCATGATGAAATGTTACTAACCAGCTAAGATGATTATGCCTATCACTGGAGATAAAAAAAAGTTCGGTTTCTCATTTATCTGATATATAACCTTATAGCTTTCCATATCGAGTATTATCAGGAATAACAAATGAGATCTTTTTCACTCTTTTTTCTTTCTGCAGCAAACACCTTTTGGTTACACAAGGAAGGATGTTCTATTAATTGGATTGGGTGTCACAGTTCTTGGATTTGGGTTGAAAAGTGGATTAGAGGTAAGATATTTCACTTTTCCTTTAATAGCTGATTGTTCCCTCTCTTCTATACTTGGTCAATTTTCCGGCCATGTTTCCTACTGTAAACTGAGGAGAAAAACTTTAGAGTTGTTCTTTTATTCAAAATTTATATTGTTCGGTCACTCTTCTGTTGAGGATTATTGGGAGTGAGTCCCACATTGGTTAATTTAGTGGAAGATCATGGATTTATAAGTGAGGAATACTATCTCCATTGGTATGAGACCTTTTGGGGGAAGCCCAAAGCAAAGCCATGAGAGCTTATGCTCAAAGTGGACAATATCATATCATTGTGGAAAGTCGTGATTCCTAACATCTTCTTCGTCTAACGTGTGCGATTTATATTGTTCTGTCCTGATGTCTTGTGCAGTTTGCTGGGTTTGATCCTATGCAAGCAGGTAACGTGGTTCAGCTTGTACTGGTTTTGGGTTTAACGCTTGCATGGATTTCCACATATATGTTTAGAGTTTCAAATAAGGATATGACATATGCTCAACAACTACGTGACTACGAAGACAAAGTCATGGAGGTATGGTGTGTGATATAAAACGACAATCAATGGACCTTTTTCAGGATTATCACGTTTGAGAGTGATTTAAGCCATTTGTAGAATGCCCTTTTAACTAAACTTCTCTTTTCCTCTTGAATGGCAGTTTTGTTTTGATTTTCCAATGCCTTTCTTACCAACCTCCCTAACAATTCACTGTCTGTAGAAACGCCTGGAGAGCCTTACCGAAGCAGAGCTCGTAGCATTGCTCGAACAAGTCGAGGAAGAGAAAAGCCAATCAGCGAGTGGCGAACAGGTAAATTGAAGTCATTTTTATCCTTATTTATTACAACTGCTCGAGCTTGGCCTTTTGCATATGCATATGCTATTCTATATGGGCAATGTAGAATTAGTTTCTGTCACTTAAACACTACATTTTAGATAGCTGTAACAAAATACGTATGCATTAATAAATTAGTCAAGCTATAAGCTTAGTTTGCTTCTATAACCCGTTCCCCATTTATAGCTATTTGTAGCCAATTTGCTTCTATTATTGTTTGTTTCATTAAATTATGTTTAAACTCCCAGTGAATTTTTAATTACCTATCTAAGATAACGTCTAATATTTGAATTTTATGCCAATAGTATCATATACTTTAAATTTTGTATCGAATAGGTACATGAATTTAAAAAAATGCAAATAGGTCAAGATTCTAATAGAGAAATTCAAAATTAAAAAATCTATTAAATACAAAATTGAAAGTTTAAAAACTTACCAACTTAAACGTTAATGATTAAATGAATCATTCTTAAAGATGTTGGAGACAACTCGGATGCCAATGATCTCTGTCTTTTTAATTTAATTGGTGATCCAAAAAAAGAAAAAAAAAATCCAATAAGTTGGGTTTTGAAACTCAGTTGTATATTTAGCTTAGACTTAAATGTTATGTACATATTTTTAATTTTCATATTTGCATAAAAGCTAATGATTCTTTTTCATTACAAAGTTACCAAAACAAACAATTTTTTTAATATAGCTTTAATATTAAAATGAATTTTAACCTCTTATTTGTTCATCGTTAAATAAAACCGTCAATATATTGAATAAATATCTAAAAAAAATATTATTATTTTATTCTTGGTATAATGACGTATGAAGTTATATATATGTGTGTGTGTATAGTAGCAGTTTTTTTTTGTCTTCATGCCACAGACAATTATTGTTATTATTTCAAGAAAAAAAATTAAAATCATTATTGTCATTATTATCATTATTTTTTTCCGGATAATGACAAAATATTAACTCCACCTACCGACCCGGTCCCGGAGGATTCTTCTCCGCTAAGGATTTACGTTTGAACGGTTCGACCACGCGTCACTGTCCGGTCCATTTGAACCGGAGCCTCGGCCCCCATGGGCTCCAGGATCCAGTGCATGCGGGCCACGTGTCTCATTGGTGCCACGTCATGTTTTATTATTCTATTTTTTTAAATCCGAATTACACATTTACGCCCAGACATTCTTTGTTTTATCATTCTATAGGAACAAAATCTAACCTTTGCCTGAATTTTTAAAAACGCAAAACTAAAATTAAAAAAAAAAAGAAAAGAGGAGAGAAAAAATGTTTAAAAAGGAAAATAAAAAAAAGCCTATCCGATGCTGACACCTGTCGTCTTCTTCGGGAGAATTTGAAGTTTTTATTTTTTATTTTCTTTTTCACTCGATCTCTTCGTGGTGAGGCCATGGCCGTTTTACTCTGTAACATTTTTCTCCCCGCGAAAGTTACTTGGATGAATCTTTTGCTCTGTCTTCCATGTTTTTGTCTTCTGTAATTTCTCTCTCTAGAGTTTTTTTTCTCTCTCTTCAGGACCGAATTTCTTAGTTTCCAATTCGTTCCCTTCATTTCGGAATACGAACGTTGTCTATGGTTGCTACATGGAATTTAGTTCGTATCAATGGTGATAGACAAACCCTAATTCGGCCATTGAGATGGCAATTGTTACCGGAGATCGATATTTGGAGAAGTTGGTGAAGTTTGTGGAGGAACACGCCGATCCTCTGATTGAAGGAACTTCGGTGTTGAAGCTAAATCCAGCGGGATTGCACTATGTGCAGTCGAGGTTGGAGGCCTTACATGAACTCGAGAGTCTTTTAACCGGAGCTCCAGTTGACTACCTTCGCGCTTATGTCTCCGACCTTGGCGACCACCGCGCGCTTGAGCAGCTTCGACGAATTCTGAGACTGCTCACATCTCTGAAGGTCGTTTCGGTGCTTCCGCAGCCGTTGCGAGACCCGACGCCGCTGTCTCTGTTGCCGTTTGGAAGTCTGAAGGTTTTGGAGCTCAGAGGATGCGATTTGTCGACCTCGGCGGCGAGAGGATTGCTGGAGTTGAGGCAAACCTTGGAGAAAATCATTTGTCACAATTCTACTGTACGTATTGAATTAATTGCTGCACAAAAGATTGAGCCATATGCTTTTGTAGTGGTACTTTTAACTCCTTATCCTATGTAGTTGATTGAGATCTCTTATACGGATGTTTTTTTAAAAAAATTATTTAGGATGCTCTGCGGCATGTGTTTGCAAGTAGGATTGTGGAGGTTAAGAACTCTGCACAATGGAGCCGATTGTCATTTGTTTCATGTGCGTGCAATGGCTTAGTTCTCATGGATGAGTCTTTGCAACTTCTACCTGCTGTTGAAACCCTTGATCTGAGCCGAAATAAGTTTGCAAAAGTGGACAATCTTCGCAAGTGTGTGAAACTGAAACATTTGGATCTTGGTTTTAATCATCTAAGGACAGTTGCCTCTTTTACTGAGGTATGTACTTCAAATAGTCCCGTCGCCGTTTTTCTATAGGCCACTTTGTGTACTTCCTGTATAATGTTTTGAAAGTAAGTATGATGCTTTTCGGAAAAAAAAAAAAAAAAAAAAAAAGGCCGCAGATTAGCTCTTTATTGCCATACGTTGATTCTATATTAAAATTTGACTGTTCTTCATGGTTGTTTGATTATAAATTCTTTTGTTCAAGTACGAAAAAAAGTAGGAAATGTTACCTCCATCTGAAACGGAAGAAACTTTGTTATCTTCCTTGCTGCTAAACGTATACTTTTGTCTTATAAGCTTACCGTGACTTATAAAGTGAGTTAGAGAATACAGGGAATGAAATTATTTGGATGGTTTTTATGTAATATTGTTTTTAAGTAATAAAAAAATTATGAAATAACTACAAAACCTCATGAAAAGAAAAAGTCTTGTCTGATTTAATGACTATAGTCACAGAACTCGCCACTTTACTGTGGTTGATCACCGTTATTAATAGTTCACCGGAGCATGCTTTTTCCTTCCTAGTTAGCTACCTTACTGATGTTGTTCGTTAAAATTTCTTATGCGTTGTGAAGATGGAGAAAAGCTATTCTTCTCTTAATTCTTTTTGAGTGCTAGCAGTATCTAACTCGTAAGATGAATATTCTAAGATTTGAACCCAAGGTATATATTTCAAACTGTGTTGAGAGCTTTTTTGTTTCTTTGTATGTTTTAACGTCTTCAAATTATCAATTTGTAGCATTTGTTGAATATTTATGGTTTTAATTCTTTATATTATGGCCTTACCTTGGATTTATTGCTTAATTTTAAAATTTAATGGATTTTACCCCCAATATGTTAGGTTTATTAATTTGATCTTGATTTTCTTTCGACCTTAAATACAAAAATTTATCATTATTTTTATTCCGAGCCTATGTGAATCTCTATTTTGAAGCTGCCGTATTCGAAACATCATCTTTCTGCTTCAAGTTGTTGATTTAGGTGTAGTTTTGGACCCATACACAATATTGTTGGAAAATGCAGGTCCCGTCGAATCTAATTAAACTTGTTTTGAGGAACAATGCTCTAACTACATTGCGTGGGATTGAGAATTTGAAGTCACTTGAAGGGCTTGACGTGTCCTACAATATAATTTCCAATTTTTCAGAGTTGGAGTTCCTTGTGGATATTACATCTTTACAGAATTTATGGCTAGAGGGAAATCCCTTATGTTGTGCTCGGTGGTACAGAGCACATGTGTTCAGCCTTTTCTCTTATCCGGATAACGTTGGTTTTCTTTCCTTCATCAATTTCTTTTTTCCTTTTTAATTCAGTTTTTAAATTTTACTGTCATTGCTAGCAAGAAAAAGTTTTTAACGTTGGTTTCCTTTTTCCTTCATCTTAGTGTGATCTTGTTTCTTTTGTTTATGGTTTATTAGCTGAAGTTAGATGACAAGGGAATCTGCAAAAGAGAATATTGGAAGAGGAAAATTATCATTGCTAGCAGGCAAAAGCGACCTGCCAGTTTTGGATTTTATTCCCCTGCAAAAGATGGTGCGCAAGGAGAGGGAAGCATAAACAGGAAAAAGGTAAATGGTTGCTGTAATTGAAGGATAGGCCACTGCATGATGCATTTAAATCAGAACGTTCTATATTAGCACAGAAGTGCTTGACAAAGTGAAGTTATCTCAACTGTAGTGTGCTCTTGTACAAATGCTTGTAGAAGTTGCATTTAAATATTTGTTTCTAAGCTACAAAATTTAGCATGTTGAGAATAATATTCTTAAGCATAAAATGTTTTTGAACTTGTTTTATTAAATTGCTTAGTTGTTTTAAAATGCTCGAATGCAATTTTACTGATAAAAATCAGTGATGTCACTTCAGTTGCAGTTTGTTGAGTAGGAACAATAGAGGTTGTTCTTTGAGTAGTTTAGTGCATTATATGATGCAAACAATCATTGTGTTTTGAGGCCTTGGACGAATGTAGTAAATAAGAATCATTGTGTCTGTCCCTGAAGCAGTAGACTTCAGATCTAAAAAAATTACTCTTTCTCCATAGGTGTATTCAACTATGTCCTCATCCAATAATTTTTTAATTCTTGAACTGAATTAAATTCTCAGTTTAATTTGAATGGTAGATATATATATTTTAGGTTCAGCACGATTTACAGAAATCAAGGTTAAAAGTTTCCTCGTGCATTATTCTGTCCCATCCAAACGGTACAGTGATGGCATTAGTGGTGAAATGTCAGTTGCTTGTTGAAAAAAGGTATAGGGATGGCCTTTTTATAAGTGAGGAAAATAAATTGTTTAAAGAGAGATCCTATTCCGCAGTGTAAATAATGCCATTTTGGAAAGTGATGATTAATGATATTCGTGTTGTAATGTTCATTTTCTTCCATATTTCAGTTTTTTTTTTTTTTTTGGAAGTGGCCTGAATTTCTCATTGTTCACTTTAATATTTGAACTTCATTAATATCGTGGGATCCTTCTTAAATAAATGATTTATGATGCCAAGGATTCATTATCAAGTAATAACTCAATTTTTGTCATCGCTTTTGCAGAAGACAATTTCTCGAATTGCTTCTATTCAGAGTGAGGAAGAGAGTACTTATTTTTGTTCTGACCAGGAGTCCGTATGCTGTGATAATGAGACTGAAAGCAGAGGGGAAGCAGCATTATCTGATAATGAAGTTGAAGCAGTTGATTTGATGAAGAAAATTGAATTTATTAAGAAAGAGCGTTCTGCACTTTGGCTGCGAGAGTTCGAGGACTGGATGGATCGTGCTCCTCCAAATACTGTGAATGGCAATATCAACAGGGCTATTTTGCACCCTGGGAAAGAAAATTATTTGAAAAGTAGGAAAACTTCACATCATGTTGGTGAGAGTTCAAGATATAAGTCAGAGTCTATTCAGGCATCGGGAGATGAAAGTAGTACAAATTTTGTGGAGTCAGATAGTTCCTTTGTAGAACCTAGTGGTTTGACTACCTCCCATTACTTTGGCCTGAATGGGACTCTGGGGAATGATGTCGAAGTGCCCTTATCTAGAACACAGAGATTGGATCATAAAAGTAGTCACCTTAGTTCTTCATTTGAAGGAATCGATAGTCCATCCACCCATGTGAAAAGCTTTCATCCTTCGTATAATGGGTTCCAGGGAGGTCAAGCAAAGGTTGAAGATGGTAGTATGTCACCATTGTATGCCATTGATAGTATATCTGAGTCTCACTCTTCCTCAGCGTTCCCTAGTTCACCTCCCCATTATCAAGAGGATATTCTTCACCGCCGACATAACTTCATGGAAGAGATTTTGCAATTATCTGCAGAGTCATATTCAGTTCCTTCCTCTGATAGCTATTCCAGCAGTAGTGAGGATGATATCTTTCCCTTTGAACCATTAATGCAAGAAGTTATTCAACCTACAGAGGATAACTCTATACGTGGAAGTGCTGAAGGTCAATTGTCATTAGATCATAGTAAAGGTGGTACTTCTAAACAGTGTCATGAACATCTGGTGGGAGAAAATGGCCTGTGCCATTTTGATTCATCAGTTGATCAAATATCTAGCATGCAGAAGTCTGTTTTGCAAGGCTCCAGCATGCAGTTGCCTTGCAATGTTTTTCCTGCTGACGCTCATGCCTATGGAACTGATCATTCAATCCAATATGAGAACAGTAAGCTGAGGAACAGAGAAAGCAAAAGAAAAGTGAAAAAAAGAGTTGTTTCATTGTCAGGACATACTGTAGTTGGAATGACAGACAAGCACAAAAGGACAAGTTGTGATTGGAGTGTTTCTGGAGCTGATATGGAAATTGAACTGGAAAATGATAAATTTATTGAAAACTATTTCAATTTAAATATTGCAGATTCTGGAGTTCATGAAACTTGTCGGCAGTATCTCAAATGCATTTGTATACTTGATTCTGAGCACGTCTACAGGTCTGTCATCGTTTAGTTCTTGTGGAAAATATTTTTCTATGATCCCATGTTTCTTATCCACAAAAGAAAAAAAGGAAGAACGGGGGCACAATTGCTTGCTTGCTAGGCAGACCAGCACTTTCTATTGAGATTTTGTTTGGCTTTTCCCCCTTCTTCTGCCGGTTCATAGTTTCAGAGGACCAGCACCCATTCGTCATCCTCCTCTGTAATTCATATGACTTGATTTAAATAGAAGCTTAGGTTATAAACCGTCTGTTTCTTTAACTTTGCCGATAGTAGTGGGTTCTCTTGGATTTAGCACCATCCACTCAGGAAAAGTGGAAGAAAAAAAGACGAGGGAAAAGTAACTGTATTATTTCCAGATTGTTGATTTCATGGCCTCACAACTGGGTGGCATGATTTTTGGTCGAATGGTTAAATCATGGCTATTGGGATGCAATTTCTCTGAAAATGGTTTCAGTTACCCTTCCCTTCTGGTTTATACCCAATGCGATTAAGGGTATATTGATTGTATTAGATGATGAGCTTTCCCAAAAGTTTGAGTAACTGGTTAGGAAATAATTAAGTTGTTTTATTTTTTAAAACATTCTCATATTGTGTCGCTTGCACATTATTTTGATGAGGTTTAACATGGGGTGATTTTGGAAATAGTGGGGAGATAACGTAAAGATACTTAAACTGAGTCTTCTTCTTTAGTATGATGTTAAATTATCTCTAATTCTATGTTAGTTTAGACATTTAGATTATCTTCTATGTATATTGAAGCCATATGTGATGATAAATAATTAATTGTTTGAATTGTATTAATTTGTCCCAAGTATTGTTTGCTTGACATCGTTTGCGTCCGAACTTGCAGAAAAGTGGTTCTTTTACTTAGTAGTAGAAACAAGTTGTATGTACTTATTGTTCGAGCGGCTGGAGATGGTTCAGGTTGGCTTTTAATTCATTGTGCATATTTCAAATAGGTTCTTGTGTGGTTTGTCTACTCGAGGAATCTCTAGAGTTTCTAATTTCTTTCTTTATTGTTGTAGCTTGTTGCTAACTACAGTTTATCTGCCTCATAGGAGCGATTCTTATTTTATCGGATTGTCACAATGTTGAAGATATTAAAGAGGTCTTTGTGGGCCTGGGGCTTCAGGTTGTGAGGTTAGTGAGATTTTCATAAATTCAGCGATCGTGCATAGCTCACATCCTCTGAAACATTCTTCTTCTTTTTAATTGATATAGAGTTTGCATGGAGAGAAGCATCAAATATTTGTTTGTAACTAGATGCATTGAGAAATCGAGACAATTACTTTGTATGTTGCAAGTATCTGACATTGGGACACCTAGTGACAAGAGCTTCTTAAGAAGGTAATCTTGCTATACCTTGTATCAATGTAATGTGATTCTGTTATATGGACAAGAATTATTATGTCTTATATGCATGAAATTGGTGGGCATATTGATATCTGATTGATTATGCGTAGCCCCACGTGTATGCTCAGTCACACTGTTGAATCTTCACTTAAATCTTTATTGTGGTAGACTCAGGTTTTGGATATTTATATGGCAGTTTGGAGCAGGTCCAGGTTGAATTGTTTGAAAAACAAATATGTGGAGGTGCAAAAGCTAACTTACTTCAATATTCTATGGTGCTATTTTGTTGCAGTGAGATTCAAGGTAAGCTCATGCTCATCTCTCTTTGTTCATTCCCCGTAGTATACTTGATTTAATTGTACAGCATCGTGAGTCAAGCTATTTATTCATAATAAGAGCAACGACCGTGAGGACAGTGGAAAATAAATTACTAATTTATGGCCTGCAATATGTTGCCCGACATGTTAAAAACATTTTTTAGGATGGTTTAGCACTGCCAAAATAATGTTCGGGGTTTTGGTCTCTAGCTCACTTCATCAGATTAGTAAAAAGCTCCTACCGGGATTGTTAAGCTCTCAAAAGTAGAGTTCACGGCGTTGGTGTTTTTACCTCTCACCATCATGGTTGGAAATCAGAAATATTTCTAGTCTAAATAATAAAGACGGCAACATTCTGATAGGAAAAGAAATAAATGTAATATCTTTTGAGAGAATTTACGTATTATCAACGTACGGAACTTGATTGTTTGAGCTATAATGCATGATCCTTATTCGAGCTTTATTCCTTCTCATTTCAACAAGGACAGTGTACGTAAATGGAAATGGGGACAGGAGTTATAACCCTTTTGTTTAATACCAACATCCTTTATAATAGCGGCAGATAATAAGAACTTTTCAAAAGGATTTCCCAAATTTTTTTTTCTTGGAATGCTTATCAAGGAATGAGAAATTGCCATAATAGAAGTTTACTGTAGAAAAATATTTTCTGTCTTTCTCCATACTAGAAGATGCATGTTCCTTCTAGCTTTGTTTTCCAAATAACTTCAATGTTTTTATTCTTCTTTGGAAAAATAAATCTTGAAAAGAAACTTTTTTTTTGTCCCTTAGTTTTGAGTTTTGTTTTCATTTTGTCTTTAGATTTCAATATATTGCACTTCTATTTCCAGTTTTGAGATTAATTTCATTTGGTTCCTAGTTCTCAAAATATCACACTTGACCTTTGGGTTTTCAACCGATGCTGACTTTTGGTCGCTCGAACGAAATGTTAACTAGGATGCCAACGGGTCTTTTTAATATTAATTTATATTATTATATGCTTACATGGCAAAAAAAAGTATATAAAATTTCCATAGGTTACGTGGCAAAAAAAATCCCCCATCCCCTCTTCCCTTTTCCTCTTTCCCATGGCTTCCACCCCTTCTTAGAGCCGGAGAAGCATAGTGTTTCCAGTTGATTTTTTGGTGAGTTTCAACTTCTTTGCCCCTCAAGGGTAAGAGTCTTTCAATTAGATTCTTTTTTCTTTTTTTTTTTTATTTTCAATTATTATCAAGCCGTGAGAAATTGAGCTTGGAGAATGCAATATTTTTTGCAATTATGTTAACCATGTAATTTGAACTGTCGAGTGATAATTTCAATTAATGGGTCGTTTTTTTTTCTCTTTCAAGAGCCGTTAATTTGAAAGCTCATTTCTTATTAACAATTTGGGAGGCGTTAGTAGACTGCCACTGTTGGTTATATCAAGTAGAATGAGTGGCGGTGCGGGGTTGGGTAAGAGGAAGAGAGCGGGAGATGACAACTGGTGGTTGACCGGTAAGAGGAGGATAAGAATGGGGTTAGGATTATTTGATAGGAGAGAGATAACGGGGTGGGGCAAAGAGTTTTTTTATTGTTTTCTTATCATATCACCTATCGAAGTATTATAAAAATAAATACTTTACCATGTAAGCATGTGAATTAATATAAAATGGATTTGTCAACATCGTTATCAGTATCTTGTTAGAGTTATTTATGACAGAGACCAAAAGTGAGCTTTAGTGGAAACTTAAAAGGTTAGTGTAACATATTGAAACTCAGCAACCAACTAGAACTAAGGGATAAAAATATAGCCTTTTAAAGCATAAGAACGAAATGAAAACTAAACTTAAGATTTAGAGATAGAAGTGCAACATTTTGAAATCTAGATACGAAATGGAAACTGAACTCAGGGACCAAACTGATATTTTTCCAAAAAGTCCAATCCCAAATTTAGAAAGAACAAAAAACAACATCGAAGAAAAGTCAAGTAATTAATTCTAGAAATTATATACAAAGTGAAACTAAAAAGACATTTTTGGGAAAGCTTGTTCAACTTAATATTAAAAAATCGTTGCTTCTGTCGTGGAAGGCAGTGGGCTTGTGCTTCAAGTGATGAGGATCTTGCTTGCTTCGAAACTAGGGGGATAAAATAGTCATTGATTTAGTGAAGCAACAGGCACTTCAAAAATGGATTAAAATATATCATAGAAGCTAGATAGTTCTTGACTCTACAAGGAGTTCAACATGGGATATGTGATTAGGAATAAATGTATATAGATTTCCCCTCCCTAGAGAACTTGGGATGATGAATGGGTTTTGCAGTTATTTGTTTCTGATTAGATAATAAATATATTTTCTTTTTAAGTTTTAACAGAAGTATCTTGAAATATACCTTGCTGCCACGATCCACTGATATACCTTTTGATGCTACCCTTTGTTTGTTATTTAAACAAAGAATCTTGAAGTATTGAAGCTTTCCTTTGATATACAGGAGAATTGTGGCGTCCTCGATCCTTATTTATTTTTGAAGGGCATTTAGTTGTGTGCATCGAGGACTTAATGCAGTTAATGCAATTCGATTCTTTCTCCATGGAAGGACCGTTACCTCCATACTATGCACTCGATTCATGTTGCTTGATTTCCGACATACTTGAGATGGTAATTTTCTGTTATTTATTGCTTATGCTTGTTTATGCTTTCAGAAACTTGACTCAAGTCTCAAATAGTGTAACCTTTCTTCCTGAGCTATGAGTAACGTTCATCTGTTCTATTGTTGTGGCACTTTAGCCAAACTGTGGTTGAGGGTTTCTTCCCTCTCAACTTGTTTTCCTGACTTTTTATGTAATTATTTGTGCTTTTTGATTCTTAACTATGACCATGAAATAATTTCGATGTTTCATTTGTGATGTGAAAAGACTACTAAAAGCGAGAAGTGGAAGGGAATTTTTATAAATATTAGTGTCAAGAAGAGATTTAGTCTGTTATGCCATGTAATGACTTCACTTGAGTTGTAGGACGCGCAAATTTGGGGAAAATAGAGGCTTAATTGCTGGGATTTGGGTAAAATTTTAAGTTGGCAAATAGGCATCTACTAGGTATATATAATCTGGCATTTGTCCATTCAACTTCACACTTAAGATGGCTTAGGCTATCGGGTCATGCTTTGTATTATTTTTTATGTTCAGTCCGATGAGATGCCATTATTATCTTAGCCATATAGGTTTAAGTTTGGGATAGTTATTGTCACAACCTTTATAAATTTCAGGAAATGCAATTTTGACGGACTTACGTAGAAGTTCGATGCTTATTTTTTATTCTATAACGTCCGAACTGTTCTCATAGAAGTAAACAAAATTTTTTTATTCTTTACCGCATTTTTTCTTAAGAGATTTCTCTTCTATATTCTTTACTTCATTTTTAAAGGAAAAGAAATGATTGGCCTTCTTTCTTAACGCTCTTGCAAAATGTTACTAAATATAAACCTTGTTAACAGGTTGTTGACGTGAAGGGGGCGTTGTGTGTGACTTTATCTTTAAAATTTGCATCATCAGAGTTCTCCTTGGTCCCCAAATCCGACGAGGAGGTCACCGCCATCAAGAAGGAGACGTCATCACTGTGCTCTACGAAATGGAAGATCAAATGGTTCCATGAAGAAAATCTCCTTAATTTCATTGCACTGGCGAAGGCAATCCACCTAGGAAGTAAGGAGTCCCCCTTGCCTGTAAGATATTTATCATGATTGGGGAGGCTGGAGAAAAAAGGTACATAGGCAATGGCTGTTCATGTTTTTAGGTTCTGATTCAATTCATTCTTTTATTGGCTCTAGTGTGGTGAGTGCATTCTTTTTAGTTTGTTGCCTTTGGATTACTAAATATTCTACCATGTATATATTTTGTACAGTGTATAACACTATAGGTAGTTGAAATTATTTATTTCCTTTGTTTCCTGTGTTCTTATTTAGAGGGTTATAGAGTGCCTGTTTTTCTTGAAAACTGCTGAATTCAACACAGCAGTTGTCACAAGTTTAAGCCTTAAACTTAGTCGTATCAAGTCAAAGTGTTCAACAGGGGTCTTATTAACTTCAAATTTTGTATATGGTCCTTGATTTATTTAACATTTTTAAAATTTATAGATTTATTAGTCATAAACAATAAGTCAATTATGGCACGAAATTAGAAGTTGGTAGACTTATTAGACACTTCTTTCTTTGTCAATGGTCTGGTTCCATTTCTTGTTGAAAGGCAATCAGCTTAGCATCACTGATGCGCTCAGCTTGTGCAATAGCGCTATCAGCCCTTTTCGTTGCCAATATCGGAACTCGAGTTTTATATACATTGCAGCTGCCGTCTCACCCACTAAACCTCCACGGCTTCTGCATTCGGATGCTTGAACATTTTTTTACTCCCATTTTTTCTTTTCTTAGTTCAGTTTCTGTTGGGTCTACTTTTTGCTGCATTTGATGGGTCTGTTTGAAATGAATTTGGTATTGTTGTGATTGAAAGAATGATGATCTGAAAGTGTTCTCGTTTGGAGTAGAATTGAGATTACGAAATGTGTGGTCACAGGTTTATTCTGTTAATGATATGGGAATCGAAGTTTGTTAAGATGAGTTGATTTTATTTTATTTTATTCAGATTCTTGGGGTGATAAGTTCATATATTCGAGATTAGATAGGAATTGATTTCCTCCCAAGTTCCAAGGATCTAGAATCTGTGGAAATAGTGAAATTTTTACGGTTGTGATGCTTCAAGAGTGAAACTCGTGTACGTACGATGGTGTTATCAAATGCTCAAAAATTCTCTCTGCTTTGGTCTCCTCCACCTCTCTGACTCATTTAAACATCTGCCTTCATCGCCGGTTGGCATCGCAACTAGTAGAAAAGATCACTATCTCACACAACGTCTAGTTTAGTAGTGACTTGAATCTTAACTAGCTTCAAGTTGTCTCCCTCTAATGTTTCATTTTTTCCAATGTATATGATATGTAGATATTTTTAGGTGAAATGGTTGAAAAAACCATCTTAAATCTTGAAAGTTGCACAATTTTTTTAAAAAATTCATCTAAGTGGATCGACTCAAATTTATACTAAAGAAGAATGGTTAAAATATCATTGCACAATGCATGTGTATACACATGCATTTGTAGCATGTGATGCACGTGTATTGTATTTGTAGCATGTGATTGTAGTCGTGATTGGATTTCATTTTTTAGTTCAATACAGGTCGAATAGGAGGTGGGCAAAATGTAAAGTTTAGTGGGGGTGGTGGCTAGGCACACTCCATTGTTAGAGAATGGTAGAGGAGACTTATTCTTGATGACGAAATTCCATTTTTGCGTGGGTGAGCTGTGATTTTGTGGACAAAAATGACCAAATCAAATGAGACGTACTCAACTACCCATTCTCCCTATGTTATAATTGATTGGACTTTGGAGCTGGTCTCATGGTCAACCAGGATGAGCTATTTGGCCTTAACATCTAAGTAGGAGGCTTTTTTTCCCAAAAAAAAAAAAAAAACAAATCCTGTTAGGACGGATTTAGTCAATGGTTTCCAATATTTCATTACGAGAAGCAAATTTTCATGATATATTTTTTTTCTTTTTTTTTGTAATTTATCAAATTTTTTAGTACATTGAAAATTTCACATAGGTAGAATATATTGTAATACTCAAACAAGCAAAAGAGAGTGCATAATAAGAATAAATTATTAAATTTAGGTTAAATTATAAGTTTAACTTAAAAAATGAAACGCTATGTTTTTAGGTCTTAAATTTTCAATTTTTGTATTTAATAATATGTATTAGTAAATCTGAATTTTTAAAATAAAATAAAATATAAAGACCAAATTGATACAAATTTCAAAATTCAACAACTAAATTTATAATATTACTCTATGTATTATCTTAAATAATAATAATAATATATAATTTTAAAATATAGAAACTAAAATGAATTTATAAAACATAAATGGAATTTGTTGTAATTTAACTTTTTTTTTTTTTCTCTTTCTAAATAAAGCAGCTTAGTCAAATAACAACCAATTTTGCTCTTTGAAAAAGATAATTTCCAAATAATAATGTAGCAAGTAATTGTTTCTTACATTGAAATATACAAATTGCACATTAAAAATCCTCAGAAAAAAGAATGCATTTCCACGTTGCTAAATGAGAACTCAAGGATCTTCATTCAAAGATTTTGAGTTGGATTCGAATGCACACAAAAATTCTGTATGAAGTAAGAAAAAATTGGTAACGTTTGTGAGTATTTTTGATATTCACTCGTGTCTTTGAGAAGAACTTCTCCAAAACCCGGTCTGGTTGAACCGGCCCCACATTTCCTCTTCTAACTTGTTCATATCTTCGCCGTGTGCCGCGTCATTCGCCTGTTTGGTGGCCTCGAAACTTTCCAATGCGGGCTCCACCGATGCATCTTCGAACTCCTGCGAGGCGGCCTTACGCTGCTGAATCAGACACTTCCTCTTCAATCTACGCTGTCGTTTCCTTCTGTTCATCGCCTTCCGGCAGAGTCCCAACGGCATCCTGTACACCGCAAATATTACGAGGTTCATCACCGTCCATGGACAGCAGCAACAAATGATCGTACAGTCCGCCGCCGAACCACCGGCAAGCTCCGCGAACAGCCGCTTATCTCTCGACGCATCGCTTTTCTCGCTCTTCTGCGACGAGCTTTGACGGTCGATTGCCTGAGATCGGAGGAGGACCTTCCGTGCCATTTATACGAAAGGATGAAGTCGAATCGGAAATGTCAATCGATTAAGCAAATCGAATCCGAATCGACAAATGCTTTCCGATCGTATTATTCACTCAGAGGCATTCGAAAGGCCGTCCATAACAGAGACGGAAAACCGCAAGGCTTAGGAATTCAGTCGATTCCGATACGCATTTCGGGAAAGAAAGCGAATCGAAGAAATAGAGCGTTGCATCCAATGTCCAATTGCGTGGCGAATGCAAGCTGAAGCGTCGGGGAGAGGAGAGGAGATAATGAAGAAGCGTTCAGTCGCGATGCGTAATCGCCATGGAAAGAGCGAAGAAGACGGGGAAAATGGATGGATTGAGATCAAGAAACCAGAAAAGAAGAAAAGCGGAGATTTATTGGATTTTACTAAGAAAAGAAACTGCCCTATTTTTATGTTTTTATTATATCCATTAAATTATCCCCTTTATTATTTTTCTCTTTTCATTTTTCTTTTATTTATTTTAATACTCTTTTATCATTATAATTATTAAATTAATAATATTATTATTTCTTTTATAAAATTACATATTCGAGTTGAATTTTAATTTGATTCGATATTTCGATTCATAACGAAATGAAAACAAAAAAAAAAGGAAAAAAGAATAATGCTTCATAAGATTGAGCACTTCTCGTCTTGATTGGACCTCAGATTCCGTGTTTATTCATGCTTTTTTTTTTAATCATTTTTTAATATTAATTATTCTTACTCGGTTAGATTTCAATAAGATTCTCGAAATTAAGAAGTAAGAGCATATGTTTAGTATAAAAGTTTATTTTATATGCTATATGTTATTGAGGAGAATGCTTGACTTGTAGTCTTGCTATACGACACGAGTGACGGGTGAAGTTGAAGTAGACACGGTCCATATAAAGAATCTTTTTTGAGCTCAGGTATAAGCGACTTAGTCACATGTGCTCGACTGAATATGCAGCCATGGAACTGCAAAATTCGAGACTCTAGTTCCGATCGATCGTGCTTGTCAGCCTGAATCACCCTTTGGTGACTTGACTGAACAAATGTGGTGACGCGACTTGTGTAGCGAGGGGTTTTCTACAGTGAAACCTGTGTTTAGTCTATGAATCCACAATGGAACGTTCTCAATTCAAAGTGGACTTTGGGGTTAAAGCCTAGACCAAAGGTGCCTAATTAGGGAAACTCATCGGATAGCAAATACCATCTTCAGCTAAACCAAGCCCCACGTGTAGCCTAATCGAAGAAGTTGAGCTTGTGCCCAAGCCCACATTATACTAAAATATCATCGTGGTCTCGAGGAGGTTTGGAACCCTCATTGTGAATTTCATGTGGGATATCCACCAAAGAAAAAGGATACCAAGAATGGTCGTGGATCAATACAGGATCGAGGAGAAGGGACTGAACGTCGAATGAAGCTTGGGTTGACGGGGGCACTATCAAGGTAGAGACATCATCCGTTCATGGAAAACTTTATAATGAACACCCTCTCTATTGAAATGAAGTCTTTTGGGAAAACAAAAAGTATACTCACTAGAGCTTATACTCACAGTGGGACAGTGGACTGTGGACAATATTAAACTATTCTAATATATATTACGAGTATTTATATTAGATAATTAACGATAAATATATTTTTGCTCTAAAATTTAAAAGGTTTGAAATAATAAAAATTTGGAAATTTTTTAAAAAGAAAAGGCCAACGGGCCGTTCAAAATTTAAAATCCCACTCAAATGATCCAAAGGACAAAAATGATCGAATCCTCTTAACGAATCGTGACCGTCCATCGTCTGATTTTATATACGTCTTCCACTTTCCCTCTCTTTTCGAAGATCCCTCATTTCAAATTGTTTGAATCACTTCTACGTTCTGCTCTCTTCGCCCCTCTCTCACAGCAGTCTTCTTCTTCCGATTCCTCTTCGGGAACGGTGCATTTCTCGCAATTTCATCGGCAAGAAGAAATTCTTGCGAGCTTTTACAAGCAATGCCGTTCATATCGGACGCGGCTAGTGCAATCAAGAACCGATTTGGGTTTCAGGATCATGCATCGAACAGTGCGAATCCACCACGGGGTTCACCGGATTTTCTTAAATCGGCTACCAAGGAGAGTGTCGCTCAGATGTCTGCTATACGGAGTATTGGCGAGTTCAACGATGAAGATGCAGTTGGTGATGTTGCTGTATCGTCGGGCCAGATCTTTGAGCTTCGGGAGGATCCCTCGTTCTGGAAAGATCATAATGTGCAGGTAACTTTGGGTTGTTTGGTTGACTTGGCTATAATTTTAATTCTACTTTTTGAGAATAACAGACTGGTTTATGTTGACTTGATAGCATCAGTAAGCTGTAAAGGTCCGTTATAATTTTGGACATTCGAGCCATTTCACTCTTCAATTTTGGTTCAGCTGATTCTTATTTTGGTAGATGAAATCAGGAAATCTTTGATATCTGCAACTGGTAGAAATTACTTTTCTTTGAACGTGAAGCCATATGAATGTTTCCTTTTGAATACCCTGGTTGGCATTGTTTAGAAAAATCATGTTCAATCAACTACGGTGATGTCATTTATGACGATATTAGCTCTGCAATTTCATCGCCCTTTCTGTTCCAAGTAACCATCAGGTCTTCAATTCTATGTTTTGAGGAAATCAAACGGGTTTATGTTGATGTAATAGCAAAAGTAAGCTGTGAAGGTCCGTTATAATATTGAACATTCGGGGCATTCTTTGAGAGCTATCTAGAATTTCTGTTTTTTTTTTTTCTTCTGTATATTTGGAACTTATTGGTTCTCGGAATGAACAACTCTTGCTAGCTTCTATTTCTTGTGTTAGTCCTTATATTTCGTGTTTTGAGGGTTAATAATAAAGTTTATGAGTACAGGTGATCATAAGGATTCGCCCACTTAGTAGTTCAGAAGTATCTTTGCAAGGCTATGGAAAATGCGTTAGGCAGGAGAGCTGTCAGACTCTTACATGGACAGGGCATCCTGAATCGCGCTTTACGTTTGATTTAGTTGCAGATGAGAATGTCAGCCAGGTATTTTTTTCGATTACGTTCTTTCATTTGCTTTCTGTTAATTGGGACTTAATCTGGCAGTGTAACAGGAGAAGCTTTTCAAAATGGCTGGATTACCCATGGTGGATAACTGTGTTGGAGGCTACAACAGTTGCATGTTTGCATATGGCCAAGTAAGACGTTCGAATTTTCCTTGTTGATTCTGCAAATTGGGTAAAGCTTCCAGCATTGTCTTTTGAAGAAAAAACTTTTGGAGATTTCGTGTACCATATAAATTTGACAATAATCACATAGTTCTTGGATTCTGGTGTGTCTGATGGTAGTTGTTATTTAAGTGCAATCGTTTTTGTGAGTATATATTTCTTCAATTTGAGGTTTAAGCTTCAATGGTTTGAATTTTTACGTCTAGACTGGGAGTGGAAAGACTCACACCATGCTTGGAGATATTGAGGGAGGTACACGAAGACATAGCGTCAACTGTGGGATGACGCCTAGAGTATTTGAATACTTATTCACGAGAATCCAGAAGGTATGCATCTCTTGGCTATGCTCAATTCAGGATTGAGATTAGTATCATTGGAAATGTCTTTTATTCTTCGATACCAATCCCTTACTGCAGTTATATTGTATAGATATTTCAAGATTTTTGTGTAGCAGTACTTAATTCGATTATGATATTTTAGGAAAAAGAGGCCCGCAAAGATGAGAAGCTGAAGTACACGTGTAGATGCTCGTTTCTGGAAATATATAATGAACAGATACTTGATCTTTTGGACCCATCATCTAACAACTTACAGGTAAGAGTAATATTTTGTAAGTTCTGTTTTCATTTAAAAGAAAAGATAGCTTTAGTAACCAAACTGTGATACCTTTGGAAGAATGGCATCACAGAACGAAAATGAAAATTTTTAATTTGCGGTTTTATCAGGAGATTCTTTTCGAAGTGGAATAGAAAATGAATAGGAATAGCCTTAATCGGCAGCATTTTTTTCCTTCTTTTGATTTATGAATTTAATTGGATCAATCATGTAATTTTTCTATAACCCCTTTATATTATTCAATTTGATTTGGATTTTGATTATCAAAATATATATTTTTTCTAATACATTATAGATTAGAGAAGACAGTAAGAAAGGGATTTACGTCGAGAACCTCAAAGAGATAGAAGTTACAAGTGCTCGCGATGTTCTTCAGCAACTTCTTCAGGTATGCTCTGAATGGCGTTTTAAACGCTATGCAGGATATATATTTTGAATGGTGGACTGAAATCAGTTTTTCTACTGACCTCTATTTCACATTCAATATTCATATATGTACATCTGTATCGAAAGGTTCAGGAGATTACTGGATAGATACAGTTTGCGAACTTTAATTGTGCAGTCGAAAATGAAAGTTAACTATGATTTCAGGGTGCTGCAAACAGAAAGGTAGCATCCACCAATATGAATCGTGCTAGCAGTCGTTCCCATAGTGTATTTACATGCATCATTGAAAGTAAGGTAAATTTTAACATCCAATTTTTATGGAGATAAGTTTTAACCCTTTTAAATATACAACTTTTTATTGCTTCCATTTTAAGATTACTGACAGTGAATCAAATATTCTCTAGTGGGAATCCCAAGGCGTAACTCACCACCGATTTGCTCGACTTAATCTTGTTGATTTAGCCGGATCAGAAAGGTAAGTAATCCACCTTACCAACTTGTCGAGTTTTAATCTCCTCCTTCCGCCCCCTTCCGCTATGCTATTTGCAACCAAAGTAGCTAACAAGAAGACAATGGAGTTCACTCTAAAGAAGCCAGTCAAGATTTTTAACATTTTTCTCCCTGCAATAATATTATCTTCACTTGTTGTTTTTGCTTGAATATCTTGAAAAGTTATCAAAGCATCTTTATGAGTAATTAAAGCATCTTATTTTAAGAAAAGAAACTATTGAATTAGTTTCATTTGCTTCCTTGGGAATTCCTTCCCCCTGTGCATTTGAGATTTTTTATTCTTGAGCTTTATATATGTATCCTAATCAGGCAGAAGAGTTCTGGAGCTGAAGGTGAACGTCTTAAGGAAGCTACTAATATCAACAAATCTCTTTCTACATTAGGGTATGCTTTTTAAGCTTTTATATTTAATTTGTATACTAGTAGCAACCGGAATAATTTGCTGAACTCAAGTATTTTGGCATGGAATATGTTCAAACTACAGGCTTGTGATAATGAATCTAATCAACGTATCCAATGGAAAGTCACTTCACGTACCTTATAGGGACTCCAAGCTTACATTTCTGCTTCAGGTATTGAAATGTACTTTGTCATATCAACGAAATTTTATCAGTTACTAAAGTTAAGCAACTTAATTTATTTGAATTATTCTGTGTAGTAATATGGAGAAGCTTGCATTTCATTTCACAAAGTGACCGACAAGATAATGTCCTATATTTGTTGCAACTGCAATGTTTTCTTGTGTACAGAAATGTTCTCGGGTTTATTAGTTGGGCAGTTTTGCCTGAACTTGTGTTGTAATTTTGATTCCTTGCAACAAGTATGAAGCTAAATTTTCTGAAATTAGCTTAATGTATTGAGTATCATTATTATTTTTTGATGAAATATCATCCCTCTCACTTGTATCAGAATGTAGGTTCACGATTATGGTAATAAATATGTAAGTTGTTTGCTAATTTATGGTTACATGTCCAAGAACGGTTTATGTTCAACCAGTGTAATTTGTTTGCTTTCTAATTGTTCTCGTACTCCAACTTATTAGTTGTTTTATGAACTTGTGTGTTTTAGGATTCTCTGGGAGGAAATGCAAAAACGATCATCATTGCTAATATCAGTCCTTCAAGCTGGTTAGTGAATTGCTTTTGTACCAATTCCCACTTAATCACNTTTTTTTTTTTTTTTTTTTTTTTTTTTTTTTTTTTTTTTTTTTTTTTTGTGGGTTTTTTAGGTTATTCTTTGGTTCTTTTTTTTCCTTTTTTTATACCATCATATTGTGTATATATGCGTGTGTGTGTATATATGTATTATTACGTTTGTTTCAATCTTTGTAAGACTTTGATTTGGGTCCTTGCAGCTGTTCTTTGGAAACACTGAGCACGTTGAAGTTTGCACAACGGGCTAAATTTATAAAGAATAATGTATGTTCTGTAGTCTCTTTTGTATGCTTTCTTTTCTATGCATATCGAATAAAATCTGCACATAGCGAACAACATGAGCTAGCCATAGCCATCCATTATATATTTATCAAATTTTCCTTCGAAACTTGAAGTGATATTACCAATAAGTTTCTTTCAGTGCTCATCATTAAATATCTGCTTTTACTCAGGCAATCGTGAACGAAGATACTTCTGGAGATGTAATTGCCATGAGGCTACAGATTCAACAACTTAAGGTACCAAGATGTCTATTAGGAAGTTCCCTTGTATTCTTTCATCCGGCTTGTTAAATATTCTACAGGAAACTGGAACGATGTGAAATATAAATTAATCATCAGCAGCTTCTTAGTTCATAAAAATTGTGGTTGTTCGGGTAATTGCTTGTACTTACTCATATGCAATCTTCAGAAAGAAGTTTCCAGATTACGGGGTTTAGTTAATGATGGAGACAATCAAGATAACGATAGCTTAGCAGTAAGCTTTCCTGGAACTCCAGGAACTTTAAAATGGGATGGACTTCACGGGTCAATGAGTCCTTTTACAGCTGGTAGAAGGATGTCTCAGGTATTGAACATTACCTCTTAAGCTGGAGGGAATTTTTTGAAATTACTTGTTTTTAATAAAAAATTTTGGTGTATTTCAGAGAAGAGACTATGAAGTTGCCCTTGTTGGGGCCTTCAGGAGAGAAAAGGATAAGGACATGGCGTTGCAAGCATTGGCTAATGAAAATCAGGCAGCGATGCAACTGGTACGTTAACCAACGTGCTGCTGCTTCTTAGTTCATGGATGCGCAGCACACTTCCACATATAACTCCTGTCATTAATGAAGAATTTAGATATTGATGGAAGTTGGTACAAAGACGTGGAAATTGGCATTTGCTTTCAAAGTAGATATCTAGTTTCTCATTGTTGACAGTTCTTGTTTGGTATGATTAGGCCAAGCAAAGAGAGGATGAAATACAAAGTCTTAAAATGAGACTACGGTTTCGAGAAGCAGGAATAAAAAGGTTGGAAGCAGTTGCTTCTGGAAAGATCTCTGCAGAAACACACTTACTGAAAGAAAAAGAGGAACATTTGAAGGAAATTGAGGTTTTGAAAACTCAGGTTGATCGGAACCAAGAGGTTACCAGATTTGCCATGGAAAACCTGCGTTTGAAGGAAGAAATTAGAAGGTAGGTTCTTTCAACCACCTTTCTTTGCACGATTATTTTCTTGTCCAGTGCACTAAAGAAGCTTACTATAGTTCAGGATCATATAGAATTATTTAAAATATAAGAAACATGCATAAATTTCTTGTCAACCGTCACACAGAAGTGGAACTGATCTTGAATATTGAGACAAGAAATTCATATTTTAGATAATATACGATGAAATTAACCTAATTTCTGCCACATCAGTAATTTTCTATGTTATTTCCTCGTCTAATCTGTGCATTAATTTACAGGTTGAAGTCATTTTATGAAGAGGGCGAACGGGAGATGGTACACGAACAGATCATGGAATTGGAAAGCAAGGTAAAAACATAAGAAGAATCTTCATATAATTTTTTATTTTAGAATTTATGGTAAAAAAGTTTAGCTTCTAATGAAACCTACAGTTACTGGAAGCACTTGACTGGAAACTAATGCATGAATCAGATCCTTCGTCAATCCAGGTACTTCTGTGATTTTTTATTTTATGGTGAATTATTATAACATGAAATTTATATCCAGGCCTTGTAATCTTCTATATGTAAATGCTATATTGCAGAAAGGAAATCCAGACATGATAGCAGATGTCGATGATGAAAACTTTCTGACTACCAATCAGGTTAGACTGAGTTACTATCATACGTGTTTCCCTAGAAGAATCGAACGAAAAGGAAATTACATACTTCAACCTTGATGACAATTGAGCATAGTTTATGATTTGATTGAATGCTGAAATTTAACCTTTTCCTTTTTCATTTTTCCATCGCTGAAATCTGTAGTTGCATTCATTTTCAGCACGTCTTTTATCAATTTAATAACAATTTGATTTTTTTAAAACTAAACATAAAAATACGGCTTTCACCTATTCTTATCAATTTTTTCATACGTTTTCAAAATCTAAGCTAAAATTTGAAAACTACAATAACTAATTTTCAAAAACTGAGAACTAAAAACTAAGAACCAAGAATTTAATGGTTGTCAAATAGAATTACTTTTATACTTGGAGAACAGAGAATTTCATTTATCATCAAGCATCTTTAATTTTTTACGGTTCTTTGCTCGTATTTCTTATTTAGGAGCGGGGATCACCATGGAGATCTTCAATAAACGAGGAGAATGAATTCCTTCGCATGCAGGTGGTAACAAAACTCGTACAATATGGGTGTAATATAGAAGAAGCTTAATTCTGTCTCAAACTTATTCTACTTGATTGCTATTGTATAATTAGGTTTTGATGATATCCATGTTACTGTTTTAGGCCATTCACAACCAAGATGAACTGGATACACTTCGCAAGGAACTTGAATTATGCGTTGAAGAAAAGGAAAAATTAGCGAGGTAATATTATATGTTCTCTGTTAAATGTAAAAGGAGTTTTGAACAACCTCAATGGTCCGATTTAATCGATAAAAATGAAATTTAGTTTGAGAGGTAGTAGTGTCTTTTTCCAGCTGGTGCTCTTGATTTTATGTTGGTTTATAAACTGAACATTTATGGCAGCAATTAAGCGCATCTGATCTTGCAGGCGTGTAGATGAAATGGCAACAAAACTCGAGTCTAACGGATATACTGGACCTGTGGACGGAACTAATCAAGTTGAGCTTCCTTTGGCATCAAATGACATGTCCACCATCAGTTTTAGCGACCAAATGGAGTTAAAGACAATGGTTGACGCCATTGCTGCTGCTAGTCAAAGAGAAGCAAGTGCTCATGAAACGGCAATAGCCTTGTCCAAAGAGAATGATGAACTTCGTATGAAGCTAAGAGTTCTAATCGAGGATAACAATAAACTCATTGAACTGTATGAAACAGCAGCTTCGGAAAGTAAGTTTGGAAATGGAAGTAAAGTTGAAACTGCACAGAATGATGCTAAAGTGGTCGAAACTTCCGATGAAAAAGAGGCTCATGAGAAAGCGGTTGAGCGGCTACAGCAACAGCTAGTGGAAATGCACGAGGAAAATGATAAGTTAATGAGCTTGTATGAAGGGGCCATGCAGGAGAAAGATGAGTTCAAGAAGATGCTTTCTTCTTTAGAAAACACAAAAGCTGACACGAAAGGAGAATCTGATTGCATTGAGAAGTTTGTTGAAGTTGATGAAGGGAAGAACGAGGCATACGTTGAACCTTTCAACCCCAATGAAGCACAAAATTTGGTCTGTCAATCTGTACCATCTGAAATGGAAATACTCGATGGAGGGGGAGAGAGCAATGAGTCCATCCCAAGACTTAGAAATTCTCTTGAAGAAGAAAATGATGGTCTTGTTGCAGATGAATTATGTTCCCACACAAACTCTGATATAAAGGAAGGGAATGGGTTGGATGAATCAGACGAATTAGTAGAAGAGAAAGGTACGTCTAATGTGGACGATACAAAACAGATGCAATCTGAAACACAGATGGAAACTGATCCACCCGCTCTTATTGTAGAAATGTTGCCAGAAGATTTAAGTATGATTAGAAAGAAGCTTGAAACAGCAGAAGAACAGCTTTCAGGTTCAACCAGGAATATCAGTGTTTTAAGTTCACTTGAAAAGATGATATTTGAGGCCGATAAACTCTCAAAACAGGTTGAAGTTGTGGAAGATGAAGTTCACTTAAAGCAGGAGGAGGTTGAATCCCTTAAACTAGTCTTAGCCAAAAAGCAAGAAAGTAGAGATCTTGCACAGAGTAAGCTTTGCGCTCTGAGATACTCTCTTACTAACTTTTCTTCTTCCGTAATTTATTTTGAACAACGAGAAACAAGGGCAAGAGCAAGGGCAGATGCTTCAAAGTCTTATTTGGCCCAGAGGAAAAGCGAGCTGACCTCCCTTCAAGCACACAAAGCAGAAATCGAGGCTCAATGTGTAAAGATTCAACAATCTGAAGGGGAACTGAGGAGCAACCTTGCAAGCTTAAAATCCAAGTTAGATGAAGAAAGTCAAAAACAAGAAAATGACAAGGTCCTCTTTGCAATAGATAATGTCGAGAAAATAGATCCCCAACCAAAGAGCTGGCAATTCACTGGTCGAGCCACAGATTTACTCAAGTCTGCAGAGGAAAAAACTAAGTTGCAAAATGAGATGAAGCTAGCTAAAGAAAAACTAGGGGCAATAAGAAAGGAACTTGAAGATTTGACAAGGAAGTCTAGAAAGGCTGATAGTGAAATCAAAGCTGTTCAGTTGGAGGTACAGAAAGCTTCAAGGTCCGTTGACGAGATGGAGGCCGGAGTTCAAGGGGTAATCAGTGAAAAGGAGACACTGTTGGAAATGAGGAATAGTGGAATGATAGAATTTGAGAACATTATGTTGGAGTACCAAGAGTGCCTATTTGAAGCAGGTCTGAAGGAGGCAGAGATAAGAATTTTGGAAGAAGAACTGCAGATGGAGCATCAAAGGATGGAGGAATTGGTAACAGAAAAATCTGTAGCCGTCCAAAAGACAAACCGGTTATTAGACGATAACAGGCATAACTCATGCTTCTTATCCGAAAAAGTGGAAGAAGAGATGAGAAGCATTCGCTCTTCAGTTATGGAGGCAAAATTATTGCTAGAGGGAAATCTACATCACAGTTAAGTTTTCATTGAACAGTTGCCACAATTTCTGTATATGTGCATGTGAAGATGATTATGCTGATTATGCCTTATTGATGGATCCCCTTGTTTTGAGTAAACTATTCAATATATGATTGTTGAGAAAAAAGGACTTATCCCATTTTCATCTTATAGGAAAGCTAATTTATATTAGAAAATTAAACAAGTGACATCCATGTGATGAAGAAGAAGCTATTTGAGACTCGATGATCTTGAATAATTGAATTATTTACTAAGTGAGTTGAGACACAATGTCATAAGTTACATTGCAAGTGGAGAAAACTTATCACTCAATGGTTCATAGCCGTCTGGAATATCCAGAACCGCCACACTTTTTGCAGAATATCAACCCTGCGAAGAAAACGAAAACTCAAATGAGATAAAAGTTCTTGATCAATCAAAAGCTTTGATTACTCGAGATAACAAGCGAAAACTAAAATCGAACATACAAGATCAGTTTTTTTTTAATAACAGACTAACAACACTTCTTTAAACTTTAATTTCAAGTTGATACAAGAGTTTCTCCAATGTTTAGGTAATAAAAACTAGAAACAGGTTAAAAAGTGGTCATCAGTCGTGTTATCAGTTGACGTAGAGATTTCGATCAACAAACCGTATCAAAGAATGCTTGACGTAATTTGAAAGTATAAGAAGATGAGTACATACCTGCACCCTTGCACACTTTGCAGTCAATTAATCCCGACTGTTGCTGCATCTTACCGTTGTCACAGAAGATGCATTTCGTGCCACCTGCACATCGACATTGTTGCCAACTCTTTTAGCAATGTCGTTTAAGATATATTTTGAGACAAAAACATTCATTTATGGAAAACGAGCCTCAACAGATTAGCAACATTTGATAGAGTCTAGATTTAGTGGATCGTTAACGAATGAAACGATTGGAGCTTCCAGGGGATGAAAAGGTCAATGGCAACAACTATGTTAGGTACAACTCCAATCGTTTCATTCGTTAACTCGGTAGCTACCGAAAGAATTAAAGAGGGAAATTCATTGGATATAACAGTCTGCAAGTTTGCTACCGATACTACATTTCTAAAGAGACTAAATATGTGCTCTAATCTCCTCAAAATGAACCATAAGGACAGCCAGAAGTTTCCTTTGGAGGAAGGCTTCTCAGCCCTTATGTGGGATTCCCGTATAGATGCCATACTCAGAATGCAATCCAACCTTATTAACGTTATGAGATGAACTATTCACATAACCTATCTATATGCGAAGGATAAGCAATATTCCTTCTCTCATTTCTCCATTTAATAGTATAAGGTTAACTAGCAACATATGAATGGTGAAAATTCGAGCCTCCGCCTTTACTTTTTGATTGAGGATATACGCCTCAACTAACTAAGTTATGTCGAGGTTCATTTAAAACCAACTAAACAAAAAATTTGATGAACTGAAAACAGAGTATAGAACGATTCAAACGTGTTCAAGACTATGATTATAATGACAAGATCGCTTGAGGATTGCCAATCCAAAAATGCAATGTTCATCGATCACTTGAAAGCATGGATCAGTTCAAGACTATGATTATAATGACAAGATCGCTTGAGGATTGCCAATCCAAAAATGCAATGTTCATCGATCACTTGAAAGCATGGATCTCATGTGTTGTAAAACAATTTATTCAATAAATAAACTCAATCCTAAGAGACGACCAGAACTAGTATTAAATTCATCCCTTAATATTGCTACTTCATAATTCATGGCTAAGTAAAATTTAATTCTGAAGGCACTAAATTAAACGCAACTCTGAAGCAAACTATAGTTACCATTTCCAGCACATCGCTCACAAGGCACAGGACCACCCTGCAAAACCCGAACCAAAAAATTTAATCATCCTCACAACTTCCAAACAATAAATTCAGAAGCAAACCGTCAGAGAAATGGGCAAAGAAGCGATACCTTAAGACCAAGAAAGAGGGACAGAGAAATGGCGACCAAAACGCTGAAAGTAGCAAGAAAAGTTTGGGTGTCCAATGGCGCGTCGTAGCTATTAAAGAGCAAAACGGGATGGATAACAGAGCTGATTGAGTGTATCGCCGCGGCGGAAGAAGTGGTTGCAACAGAAGCAGAAGCAGAAGCAGAAGCAGAAGCACAAGAACAGCAATAGAGAAGAGGAACTTCAGATTTTAGCAATGGAATCTGAGGGAGAACGTTAAGAGCGGCCGTAGAAGGTAGCGCATACATCGATGGGAAATGGGGAGAGAGTTTGGTGGTTGTCTATCTCGGCAGCAGCGATTCTGGGAGCGCTCGAACCCGGTGAAGCAGCAGCGAGCGGATGAGGGGCGTCTGCCAGCTCCTAATTATGCTGAAAGGATAACCGTCCATTCACAACTGAATTTTGCACTTTCACCCAATAATGGAGGTTAATTTAGATTATAATTTCACCCAATTTTCACATTTTAATTAAAATAAATAAAAAAATTGGTGTAAATTTATTAAATTCATTTATTAATTTAAAATCTATCAATTTAATTCTCAACTTTTTATAAAAAAAAAATTATAATTCTATCAATTTAACTTTTAAATTGAATTAATTTAAAAACTGTTGAGGATTGATTCACCTATAATAAATTTTAATTTTAATTAATATAAGTAATTTATAATAAGCAATATTTAAAAAATAAATCAAAATTTAGACGAGTTAAACGCAGCGTTTAATGGCTTAAAATTAAACTGGCGGCCTCGCGGGATACACCGATATCGACACAGGATGGACTACGGCTTCTTTAGCTTGACGGAACGACATGTCGTCGAATTGTTCGAGAGAGAGAGTGAGAGAGAGAGATAGTCGTAGTATAAACCGATTGTGTGGAAACCCTAGCGCCACCCCCAAAGTTGAAGAAAAAACTGCCAAGTTTGCTGAGTTCTTCTCCTCACCATTCAATTAGGGCTTCTTACCAGATTGCAGTTTGATTCAGTTTCGTATTTGGAGGATGGGGAGGAGAGGCAAGCTGAAGAAGTTCAAGTTCGAGGAAGACGAAGACGAACTGAAAGAGAGGGCTTCGAAGACTACCGTTGTGGTGAGCAGTGATGACGAAGAGGCTAATGAAGATTTCAGCCTCAAGATTGTTGAGAAGGCTTTGAGATTGCGCTCTGGAAAGTTGGTCCGCTTTCCCGACCATAATCAGGTTGGTAACCGTGAACAGAGTGGTAATGGAGATGTTGATGGTGTTGGAGTTGTTGAAGTGTCTTCGTCGCCTTTGAGGGATGCTGACACTGGTGCTGGAACTAGCGGAACCAGCGTCGATGTCATCGCTGCTACTTCTGAGGCGCGGGAATTGGGGAGTAAGAAGTCGGCGAAGAAGAGGAAGAGGAAAGTTAAGAAGCTGGAAACTGAAGAGCCCCCCGTGAGTATTTTTCTACTTCCGCTTTAGTCTTTTTGAAAGAATCTAGTGGGAGGGAATGGGATATAGAAGGATTGTTTATCTTCTAGGACATTTACACGGCTTAAGAGACGGGTTCTTCAGTTTTGTTGATGACACGACGACTGTGGCGAGAGAGAAATACTAAACTCGGTCTAGGAGGGCTCATTGAACTTAAAACTGTGTACTTAGGGAAATTTTGCCTGCTTTTTTGGTTGATGGAAAACAAAATATTTGATAATATTACACGAGCTTCAAAGAACAAACCATCTTAAATTTCTATCCAGATATTGTATTTCCTTTCCTCTAATCTGATAAAGAGGATCGTGGGGATTGGCTATTTCTCATTGTCTTGCTGCTTTCTTTGATTTTAGGTGGTTGTCACAGAAGGAGAGAAAATCGAGACAATTCCATTGATAGATCAAGTTGATTCGGAGGAACCAAAAATTACTGAAATCGAGACAACTCCATTGATAGATCAAGTTGATTCGGAGGAACCAAACATTACTGACACAACTAATAATAACGTGTTTAGGAAACTTCTTGTGAGTCTCTTTAACTTCTCTGAATTACCGTTAAGGAAAATTGATGTTGTGGAGGCTTAGTTTTGTATCTCTTACATATTATTTTCCCAGCGTGGACCAAGATACTTTGACCCTCCAGACAGTTGGGGAGCGTGCTATAATTGTGGTGAGGAAGGTCATAATGCTGTCAGTTGCACATCAGCTAAACGGAAGAAACCATGCTTTGTCTGTGGAAGTCTGGAGCACAATGCAAGGAGTTGCTTAAAGGTCAGGAAGATACACAATCTATCTGCATCTTACTTCCCTCTGTTTTTCTTTTCTTACAGCTGTCCTAGATGCTTCAAACTTTTCNGGGGGGGAGGTTTGTGGAGGGGTGTTCCTCAAACAGTATGGCGCTTGTAGTGCAAGAATTCTCTTATATGGAGATATGTTGTTCTCAATGTGGTATCCGTATATCCATGCATATATATATATATATATTTTAATGAAAATTAGAAATTATACTCTTTATCTAATATCTTTGTTGCTGAGGTAAATTCTTTTAACATTTTTAATGTCTCCATAGTCCTCTGGTCTGAAATCCATATTCCTCATTCTGAGGCTAGAATATGTTTATTGGCTTTCTTATGATCAATCTTTATCCAGTTTATTCACAATCAACCCGAGTGTCTCTCAGTTTTGTAATATTTTCTTTTTCTACGTTCTCCTGTTTCTTGCTCATTTCGATTTCATGAAAATTAAAAACCTGCTCCTTACTATTCGCAGGCACGAGACTGCTATATTTGCAACAAAGTTGGGCATCGTGCAAAAGACTGTCCAGAGAAGCATTTGAAGGTTTCTTCAAGCTCAAAAATATGTTTAAAATGTGGAGATCCTGGGCATGATATGTTTTCTTGCCAAAGTAGTTATCCAGATGATGATCTTGAGGTCCTAATATAGTGTACTTTCTTGGTTCTTTTCCAGAATTATTTTGCATGCTGCATCATTTTTCTAAACGTGTCTTGTAAAACTTTTTTTTTTCCAGAACATACAATGCTACATTTGTAAGAAATTAGGTCACTTATGTTGTGTGAATTCCACCAGCGACACTTCAATAGACATTTCCTGCTATAAATGTGGAAAGGCTGGACATACTGGTCTGGTAAGTCCTCTATGCTCATATGTCATATCTGACTGTACGATGTTCACATGATACTCGTATCACCTTTCATTTTCCATTTAAGACGTTCTCTTGTTTTGTTTACGTATTACTTTTGTGTTATATATATATATATATATATAAAAGTTTTTCTTGCTTTTATATGCAATTGCCCACTTGTTTTGCTCTCACGCTGGCTGGCAGTAATAATCAGCAAATCTTGGTGGCAGTTCTGAATTTTTCCGATTTTTGAGCATTGACAAATTTCTAGATTGCTGGACTTATGTATGACTGTATTATCTTGCGCAAGTCAAATAATTGGGATTAATGAGTTGCTAATGTATGCTTGTAATTGAAGAGTTCATTGTTTAGTGAGTCAACATGTGAGAAAGTAGGAGAGGGGGCCAATATTGGCAGGGTCTATAGTGTTGCTGTCACTTATTAATGTTGTATGTCTCAGTACACGCGAGCAAAGAATATTTAAATACAGGAACTTGTAATCACTTGAACCTTGTTGACAAGAGAGCTGATTCCTTTTAAATTGAAGTTCCTTGCTTCTAAGTTTATTGCACATGGTTGATTAATCTTTTGGGCTGTGTGTATGTGAATCTACAGGCATGCTCGAGATTACGCGGGGAAGCCTCTGCTGCTGTATCAGCCAGCTCATGCTATAGATGTGGTGAAGAAGGGCATTTTGCCCGTGAGTGTACAAGTTCCGCCAAGGTAGATAAGAAAGCTTACATATTGGCTTATATTTTTCAACAAATAATGAGAAAATATTTATTTTGATAGCCATTTGGTTTTTTGTTATGATTATTAATCTTATAAATAGTACGTGCACTTGTGAGGTTTTTTGTAATATTTGGATAAGAAAAGTAAGAAAGATTAAATCCATTGTAGAGAGATGATAAGATAATAAGCACAATTTTAAAAATCCAGAGACAAAAAAATAAATGTTTTTATAAACTGTTTATACTGAATTTATACTTCATGGAGCTTGCTCAGGGTGGCAAGAAGAATCGTGAGGAAGCCTCTGGTGCTGCATCACCTAGCCCATGCTATAGATGTGGTGAAGAAGGGCATTTTGCCCGTGAATGCACTAGTTCCGCCAAGGTAGACAAAAAAGCAGGGCCTTTTGTCCGTGAGTGCACAATTTCTGCCAAGGTAGATAAAAAAAGCTTACATATCGGTTTTTGATTTTGGTTTTTGGTTTCTGATAATTAAGCTTATAAATAGTACTTTATGAGGTTTTTTGTTTTGTTGTCTAACTTTTCACTTATGTTTTAAAAAACCAAGCCTAAGTTTTTAAAACTAAAAAAACAGTTTTAAAAACTTATTTCTTGGAATGTGACTAAGAATTCTAATAATTTCTTAAGAAAGATAAAACCCCTTTATAGAGAAATGAGGGTAAAACAAGCACAATTTTCAAAAACCAAAAACAAAAATCCCATTCACATCCATTTAGTTTTTGGTTTTTTGTATTTGAAACTTGAGCCTATAAATACTACTTCCATTTATGGGTTTGGTTGTTTACTTTTTATATGTTTTAAAAAATCAAGTCAACTTTTAAAAACATAATACAATAGTTTTCAAAAACTTTGTTAGAATTTGAAAACTTAAAACAGTAGTTTAAAGAACTCTTGAAGCCTTAATACTATAGTAACAAAGATGAAATCCATTGTAGAGAAATGATAAGAAAACAAGCACAATTTTAAAAAATCAGAAATAATAAACTAAATGATTATCAAACGGTTCCATATACTGAATTTATACTTTATGGAGCTTGCCCAGGGCGGCAAGAAGAATCGGGAGGATGCCTCTGGTGCTGCATCACCCAACCCATGCTATAGATGTGGTGAAGATGGGCATTTTTCCCGTGAGTGCCCAAGTTCCACCAAGGTAGATAAAAAAAACCCTATACATCAGCCTGTTTTATTAAGGAAAAGTTATGAGGAGAGCATGTTCAGTTTGATGCATTTACTTATATTTCCTGTCAACATGTGATTTTAAACTTGTACTTTATGGAACTTGCTCAGGGTAGCAAGAGGAATATTGAAGTAGCTTCTGGCGCTGAGTCAACTAACTCATGCTACAGATGTGGTGGAGAAGGGCATTTTGCCCGAGAGTGCACAAGTTCCACCAAGGTAGATAAAAGATCCTACATTTTGTCATGTTTTATCAGATGAAAATTAGTTCTTTTTGTTATGCATACTTATATATCTTGTGAGAATGTGATTCTAACATTTTATTTCATGGAGCTTTCACAGGGTGGCAAGAGGAATCGTGAGTTATCGAAACATAAATCGAGGTCAAAAACAGAAGAAACGTACCATATGGGGTCGAAATCTGCACCTCATAATCTTGCAAAGGCTCATAGCAAGAAGAAAAAGATAAACTATGACGAAAAATACACTAACCTGCCTAGGAAGTCAGGACAAAAGGGTCGCTGGATGATGGAGGATCCGGGTCCTCGTAACTTCTTCAATGGCACATCCATGAATAATAACTGGAATTCTCCTGTTACACCATCTCGGTGGGATCATGATTATTATACGGAGTACCCTGGTCACTATGCAAGCCCTCAATTTTCTGGTCGCTATGCAAGCCCTCCTCGATCTTCCGGTTACTATGCAAGTCCTCAATCTCTCACAAGGGAGCGCACATTACATCCAGGGACTCCAATGTCATTCCAATCCAGTATTGCGCCTCAGAACGGATTCTCGGCATCTAGATTTGGGGGCTTTAGCAATGAAGGAAGGAGGAAAAGCTATGGATGGTGGTAGAAAGTCTTATTTGATTAGAGTGATTGGTAGCTAGCTGTGGGAAAGATATACTGCTCAAAGATTTGTTATTTTGTCGAGTGGTTCAATTGCATAATATAAGATAATTGTAAGTTATTGCTTCATTTGTGATATTTCCAGATTAACACTTTTTGAGTTCAGTTGATGACATGATTCCATATTGCTCTTGGCCTGTCAGGTTTCTTCATTTGCAAAATTTTAAACATCTATCAATTACTCTGAATCATATTCCTTGATTTTTCTTTCTTGTGAACAGTTCGACTACATTGTCGGGATTGTGTTGTTTAGCGATGAATTATGCTGGTTATGGTTACACCTCTCTATACATGTCGATTCAGCATGCGAATATTATTATCAGAAAAGTTCCAATATATTAGGTGGAAATGAAAATGACTTCTTACTTCAGATATTACCATTGGCAGAAATTCTATCAGGCTAACGATTGTTTTCAAATGATTCAAATTCCGAATTTCTAGTCTATAGATTCACTGGGATTCAATTTCTGTATTGAGCTTGATTCTCACATTGTCATTTCTTCTTCATTGCAGATGTTTTGGACGGTGACATCGAACACGAGCGACATGGAGCAGGCTCAACACTCTTCTGCATTGTTGTTGTACATTGCTATGAAAATCTGAAAGGCAAATAGCTTCTGCTCTGTTATTACTTGGCGTTCCCATGGCTCTTCTTCTGTTTCTTGCAGATGATTGAACTTGAGCTACACCTTAGATGTCAATAGTTCATTTTAGTTAGTGTGAGTCCAGTAATTTAAAGTACTAGTTTGTGTAATGTACAATTTCTGAATTCTCCAAGGAAAGTTACAAATTTGATCTTTTTTATACTAGAAGAAACCAGGCCTTGTGTTACAGATTTGATTTTTTCAGTTATAGTTTGATTTCTCTTTATAAGTAACTCAAAGTTCCAAATATGATCAAAAGAACAAAAAACTAACAATATAGAAGCCAGGTGGATTTATTTTGAGTTGAAATGTGTATGAACTTACAGATATTACAAAAGATCAATAATATGATATTTGATTTATTATAGGGTTAGATTATACAAAACTATTTTTTAAGTTTGACGAGTGTTTTAAAAATATCCATACGTTTTCAAAAAGTTATAATATATTCGATTTTTCTTAAATATTTCAAAACCTCATTACTTAAAAAAATTTAGGTGAAAAATTGATGGCTAAGATTATGAATAATATTGTTTTGAAAGAATATATATATTTTATAAACATTAGAATGAAAAATAATTTATAAGTCAACTAGATGCAAAATGGAACAAATATGTTATATTTTATTATATCATGTTTGATTTAATTAAGAATCCTCTTTCTTTTAGATTTATATCATTTTATAGTGGTTGTTTGCTTCCTTCTTTTGTGAAATTGAACTTTATTTGGAAGAGGTCAATTGTTTAGGCCACATGAGAATTGCCTTCTCTAACTCATCTATCTAAACAAAGTCTTCATTTTTTCATTAGGGTTTTTGATTGTTTGGGGCATTTCCCACACGCATTGCAATTTGCAAAGATGAAGTCTAAAGGTTAAATCCTCTGTTCTTATCAACTCTTCGTTTTCCCTCTTTCTCTCTCTCTCTTTTCTCTCTCCTCCATGGTCTTGGAGAGTCATATATGCTGTTGATTATATTTCTTCATACAAAACCTTGCTTGTGACTCTCTTAAGCATTCAAGTTAGTTGTATCACCATAGCTTTGTTTTTGCCGATCTTATTGTTTCATTTCAATAATCCACTCTAGTCAATTCGCTTCCCTTCATTGGTTTCTATCATAATTGTGAAAACCCTAATTTCCTTTTCACTTTTTCTGTCTCAATTTTGATCTTACTCAGTTGGGTTTTGTACTGGGACGACTTTTTGAACTTGTTCTCGATTTCTTTGATTGGTTGTTGCAGTTTGTCTATGCACCCAGTTCCACAAGAGCTTCATTTTCTACACAGCATGATTATGGCTGTAAGGGTGTTCTTTCGTAAGTAAAGGGTGCACATAGATTGTATTTGCATGCAATGGAGCCCTGCATTACAGAAGGATTTACATCAAATTCAAATTGAGTCAATTCGGGAACGAACATGATTACGTATTTTGTTGAATGGTTCTGAATACGCTGTTTTTTCATTATAAATTGCTCCTGCATTGTCGTTTACGCAATGTCGGACGATATGCTGCTTCATTTCTCCTCCAATTCATCCAACCAATCGGACCAATCTTTGCCGGCCAAAATGGCCAAGCTCGAAGCTCGTATGGTCGGTAAGACTTCGTCCACCCAGCCGCCTGCTCAGTCGCAGTCAACCAGGACCTCCTCCGTCTCACATGCTGTGAAATTTGTCGCCTCTGAAAATTTGATCGAGCCAACCACTTCGAGTGATTCAGATGATGGCGTAAGTTCCGTTTAATATTCTATGTGAATGTTGAATTCATTCCGCTTCGTTTCTGTATTTTGAGAATTGAGTTTTTGTTACTGATCAAACACTCCGCCCTTCTAATTCTTCCTTTTGGAACTGACTGGAGTTTTGCTTGAGGAATGAGAATGCACAAACCCACTAATAGAATGATGATATTACCCCTATTACTTTTGTGTGCATGATCTTTGTTCTTGCGATGCTCTGTTGTTGAAAGGTTGACGTTGATAATTTTGGGTAAATTAAGAGAGATTCATTCTAGTCTTATAATATCTTTTCTGTATTCATCTTAGCTTGTAATGGAGTAATAGTTTTAAGAACTTCGTTGAGGTGCTCAGGAACTGTAGATACATTTCTCTTAGTTCTCAATAATAAAAACTTATTGTGAAGGAGTTTATTATGAGTAACAAACTATAAACAATGGAAGCCACTACACAATGGAATAATATGCTTATTGCCTGTTGAAAGACTCGTTATCATTTGAAAGTTTAATTAATGGTGAGGTGCAAGTTCCATTACAAAATCATAGCAATTCTTTTTCCTTTTGAAAGACTCTTCATGTTTACTTATTGCCCGTTGGTCTTATTTTTCAAGCACTTTCCTTCTTTTAGGTGGAGTATACCTTATTCTCAGTCATATTTTTTATTATCTAATTTCTTTGCATTTTTACCTGTGGGAAATTGAACTCTGAAAGATAATCTATTCTGAATTTGATGATATTTTATTTTCTATATATGTTAGACTGGGGATGGCTTCCTCATCCAAGCCAACACTAGGAAGCGCCAGAAACTTCAAGAGGCCAATGACTCATCCCTTCCTGAACGTGTTGAGGTCGTTCTTATTATTTTTGTTATGGTTTGGAATAAATTTTGTTATTGTTTGAATAAGATAGACAATCTGTAAACCCTAATTTCATTATAGAATACTAATTGGCCATCAAGGTTTTATGTTCCCATTACTGCATCAAAGCTCGCTGTCTTCTTTCTTGAGCACTTAACTGAGTTTGATTTGCCTTCTCCTTGTTACTTTTGTTTTAATCATTTTTTGCCACCTGTCATCATGATATTTTCTCTCTTTGGAACTTTTATTTTTTTATTTTTTTTTTAACAATATTAATAACCACAACAACACTTTAAAAACCATTCAGGCAGTGGAAGATGGAAAGCAAAGCGTGGTGGATTCCATAGAGACCAAAAAGAATGTGGATGTAAATAGGAAAAAACAAGGTAGAGGAAGGGGACAATCACTCTCGAGTAGAGGTCGTGGGTCAAGAGTTAATGATCAGATGAAATCACAAATTTCTCTCTCAACAATTCTACCTACAAATGGTCAACTTGACAGTTTATACCTTAAGGTAAGGTCTGTCTAATAAATTAGTCAATTCTGTAGTGTTGTCTATGCTTTAATTGAACAATTTGATGCTGTTTAATTTTTCATGATGGATTGACCATTTGGTTAAAGTTATTTATTTGGTTGAAATCCTCATTTCTGTAAGACTCCTCATCTTTGGACATCTTGTTTGTTTGTTTGTTTATTTTATTTATCAATGAAAGTTTGTTTCTTATCAAAAGGAAAGAGAGAAGGAAAGAAAAGGAGGTCTTGAAACTCTTTTCTTCGGTACACTTTGTATAATTTTGGTGGAGACTCTCATTCAGGTTTTGGTAGCTGACAATGTTTGTGAAACTGCGGTCCTGCTTTTCCACAAGTTTTTAGATGTCATCTGTAGTAATCAAATGGGTCGCTAATTGGGTGGATGCTTGTACTGCAATCTAGCAGTCTACTTGGTGGTAGTGTAGCAGGAATTGGAAGGGGAAAATGCGACTCAGGTAGGCGGTGAAGAAGTCATGGGTGTTATGTTGAAGGGGGTGAAGGGGAGCATTTATCCTACATTTTTCATAGACTCTTACTCTTGCCAAAATTGAAATGACCTTCTCAACAACATACAGTATTTAGGACTTGTTGCAGAAAGAACGATACGGTTTTTTAGATGATTTTAGTGATGGAAGTGGAGATAATATGTTTCATCTTTTCTTGCTAAATCCGTCAAGTCAACTTGTGATTCCTTGTCCTTCATTACCCATTCAAGATTGCATGGGTTGGAAAAGGAGTTTAGATCCTTGTTGATGAGGTGTTTGCTTTTCCTTTATCCATTGGGAAGGGTCTAGATCAATCAAGTTTTTTTCCAATATGGCATAGTTTAGGTATATATTGGGTTGGTTTAAGGTAAACTAAAAAGCCAACTTAATAACATCCTTACTAATGAATTGACTGCCTGAAACTGGAGAAACCAACCTAAATTGATCAATATTTCCACTTTTAAAAGAAATTGGCATATTACAACGAGGTCTGGAAAGTATGAAATCCTCGATTAGCAGCTACAAGATTTTTTGTGCAAGGAGTGCCACAAGACTTAGCATGAACTATTGGTTTATTAATAATCAATCTCTGGTTTTGCAGGATGGGATGAGTAAAGAGCAGCTTCGCATTGATAATCGCTCTCCGATGGAGGTATGACTCTGTTATATGTTTATGTAAAACTCCTATGGAGTTGTGTCTAAACGAGTGCAAAAAAGTATTTATATGACTATGAAATTGGTTGATTTGGAACCTTTGAGAAGAAGATTTCACGTGCGTTCTCAACTTAGAGTTTGTTGACTTGTGAAGTGTTGTTTTGTTTCTGATGAATTTTATTCCAGTTTGTTGAATGGAAAAGGTTTTTGTGTGAAATGTCTTGCCTCGGTGCCACAAAATTTTTGACATCTCAAATCTAGTTTCTTGTTTGTATTAAATAGGAAGAGTTGGTATCTTTACGAGCAAAGGTAGCTTCATTGGAGGAGGATTTGCAAAAATCACGTCAGGAGTCTTCAGAATATCAAAATCTTTACCATGAATTAGAAAAGGTACAAGATCATGCCCAAGATAGTAAAAAACCTATTTCCACAGAAATATTTTTCTTCTGGACTTTGGTATGGTGGTATACTAAACCTTTTTTGTTTTTTTTCTTTCTATTTTTGGAGTATTCTAAATTATTTTCATCGATTAGTTTGTTCCTTTGCGATACATTTTTTGAAATTCTCTCTCTTCTGTTTATTAATATTCTCTTCACTCTGTGACATGATTTATGCAGGAGTTGAAGGAGATCAAAGAGTACGAACATCAAATGAAACCTAAGGTTTATTTTTCTCAATGAATCAATCTTTTTTCTGCCTGAGAAAAAATTTATAAAAATCTAACTGTGTCTAAAATCCAGTTTTGGAAGCTAAAAAGTCCACAAGAACGCTCTCTAAAGGACCTTTATCTCAGAAAGACACTAACTGAATATCCTTAGCCAAAGCATTCCATCTAGGAGCTAGGAGTAGGACATGAATCTCTAAGACTTCATCAACATCCATCTCTTCCTGGGGCTTTTCTAATACCTAGAAGTTCCTGAACTACATTTGGCCAATATCTTTCTGGAAGATGACTTCGTAACTACCGTTGGCCACTTTATGATCTCTGCCACTACTAACTTCATCCCACTCCGTTGTCACAGCCACTGCTTGTCTTTCTTGTCCAATTTATATATGGCCTACAACCTCTTCTTACTTTATGGTTGCCATTTTCGTGCCATCAAGGTTTGTTTACTCAATTACTCCATAGGGAGGTTATTAACCATGAAACCTAGCTGATTGTTCTCCTTTTGATCTTTATGAAGAGATAAATAGAATATGCTTTCATTTCAAACCTTTCTTGTCCTTGTATTGTAGACTTAAAATGCCATCATCAAGAATTTTCTAATTCATTGTAGACATAGTTTTGCCGTTAACTATTGCATCCTTGTTGTTGTGTGTTTTATTGAAATTACAGAGAACGAAAGTGCTATCTGATTTGCTGATATCTGTTTCAAAGGCTGAGAGACAGGAAGCAAGGATGAAAGTCCGACAAGACTCCTTGAGACTTGGCAATGTGGGTGTAATCAGGTTAGTTTTTTCATAATCTAATTGTAATAGGTCAAAGTCACATTATAATTTGACCTTGCTCGGTCAGGGACAATGTAATATGCGAGCAAAAGAAGAGATGGGTATACCAAATCAGGATCTAAATGCTCTCGTCTTCACCCTTCTTCATCACTTATGTTACAGTTCCTGCCCTCTAGACAGGGCATGCTAATGGACGAGATTTGTGACACTAAAGCTGTGAATTTGGAATTCTTACTAAAATTTTGACTATTCCGGGCTTTGGATTTGAATTTGTCAGTCAAATTCATGTCTTCTTGCTTGTAAGGAAATAACTGATTGCATTCTTGTATGGATGTTAGAGCTGGGACAGTTATATCTGAAACATGGGAGGATGGACAAGCACTGAAAGATCTAAATGCTCATCTTGTAAGTCATCTTTATACTTTTGTCATAACTATATTCTAAGCGAATTTGTTTTTTTTTTTCTTCCAAATATCCTATTAGGTTATTGTTCTTTATTATTAGCCAACTATGGAGCAAGTATATCTTACTTCTTTTGATCTTTGTTATGGATAAAATATTCTCATGAGAAAAGAAAATAGGTTGGACATATGATAGGCATAATATTTGGTGAATAGTACCTCCTTACTATCAGGTCAATAATGTTTCTCGCACGCATTAGTTTGTATATTTTTTGCCTTTTAGTTTTCTCAACGTGGAAATTATTCTTATAATAAGTTGTACATTCATTTCATTTGTTCATTGCAAATAACTTTCCTATTTTTCAGAAACAATTACTAGAAACTAAGGAAGCAATTGAACGTCAACGCAAATTTTTGAAGAAAAGACAGTCGGGTAAGTTCCTTCAAAGTCTCTCTTCTCACCCATATTTCAAGGAGAAAACAATTCAATAATGTTTGCACTAAGAATTTATGGATTTCATCTATACGTGCGCTGCATCAAAGCTCAATGGCTATTCTGAACATTCTCAAGTTTTAAATGGTACATTTTTGTTTTGATATTTAAGAGACCTCTTTTTCTCTCACCTTCATGTCCTGTTGTATTCTGACATCAAGCTTAGAAAATGCTATCTTGCGATAAGGTTTTTAAAAATTTAAGATATGAATATATGCTAGCTGTCTATTTTTTTAAAGTTCAGCCATCTAGAAGTGACTGTTCCTTCTGATTTTTAAAGACAAAGGTGATGGGACCGACACTGAATCGGGAGCCCAAGAAGAGGACAGTTTCATTCAGGATGAGATCTACAAATCCCGTCTGGCAAGCATCAAGCGTGTTAGTTCCTTTGTCGTGTTGTGTTGTTTCTTTAGTTATTAAAACATTTGTGATTTTACACTTCAAATTTACATAGGTGACATATCTATCTTATCATTATTTATTTACTCTGTGTAGGAAGAAGAAACTATTCTACGTGAAAGGGACCGCTATGAAATTGATAAGGGAAGGCTCATACGTGAAATGAAGCGAATACGAGATGAGGAGGGTTCCCGTTTCAACAATTTTCAGATTTTAAATTACAGATTTGCCCTTTTGAACCTTCTTGGGAAAGGAGGATTCAGTGAGGTTTACAAGGTCAGAGTTTTGTACTGGATCATTATTTCTTGACATTCTCTCAAAAAACTTGTCTGAGTTAAATTGCTAGGAAAAAAACACAAGACCATCTTTGCCTACATTTGGAAACTGTAAAGATACACCTTTTTGCAGTGATTTTGAAGTACAAAATTTCCAGCAGGCTTATGACTTGGTTGAGCATAGATATGTTGCATGTAAGCTGCATGGACTGAATGCTCAGTGGAGTGAAGAGAAGAAACAAAGTTACATAAGGCATGCAATTAGGGAGTACAATATCCACAAAACATTGGTGCACAGTCATATTGTTCGGCTCTGGGACATTTTCGAGATTGATCAAAATACATTCTGTACAGTCTTGGAATATTGTAGTGGTACATTTCTATTCTCCCTTATCAATCTGAAGTGCTTTTCATTACACTATCTATTTTTCCTTTTTATCTTCATATGGAAAAATCATGAATCTTTGCTTTTCATCTTGCATTATCTGTTGGACATTTTTTTTTTTGCCTCTAGGGAAGGATCTTGATGCTGTCCTGAAGTCAACACCAATATTGCCTGAGAAAGAAGCCAGGATTATCATAGTTCAGATATTTCATGGCCTTGTTTACTTAAACAAAAGGACACAAAAAATTATCCATTATGACCTAAAACCTGGTAACGTTCTATTTGATGAACTAGGCGTCGCAAAAGTGACAGATTTTGGTCTAAGTAAAATAGTTGAGGATGATGTTGGATCTCAGGGTATGGAACTCACATCTCAGGGTGCTGGAACATATTGGTAAATGTCTAACTTTTCTGCACACTTTTTGGCTTTTGATATGTTTTAAAATTTATTATCCGTTTTTAAGTAATACATTTCGTTTCTTTAACGTTTGTACAGTTCATTCATCTTAATGCCCTAGTGCATATTATCAGTTAACTTCTTTTGCATTTGTAGGTATTTACCTCCCGAATGCTTTGAGCTCAGCAAGACACCTTTAATATCATCTAAGGTTTGTTGTTTTATAGTTTATTTTCTCTGCCCGACTCTTGTTTAGGTTATTCTATTGTCGTGCTCGTGCTCATTCCTCTTCCTATCTAGTTGGACATATGTCAAATTTGAGTTATCCTGAATGAAACCAAAAGACTCACAAAAGAGGGTGAGGGAAGATAAGATGATAATGCCCCAAATTCACCCACCATGCTCTTGAATAATTCTCTAGCTGGCTTGAATTCAGAAGGGTTTGCAGTTACAAAAGAACCTAATTAAAGAGCTCCACCCAGAAGCTTAATATGCTAACTCCATCATTTTAAACTCGCTGTTTCTCTCTAGCCAAGTCACCCAAATATAGCTGTAAAATGTAGTTTGAGAGTGTTATGCCTCATTGTGATTTGTGAAGTTAGCATGCACGTTCTTCTTAAGTTTTGAGTCTTCTATGACCTGCCACCTTCTGAAACCAGGTTGATGTCTGGTCAGCGGGAGTACTACTCTATCAAATGCTCTTTGGCAGACGTCCATTTGGGCATGATCAGACCCAAGAAAGAATACTTCGTGAAGACACAATTATAAAAGCTCGTAAAGTTGATTTTCCTACTCGACCAGCTGTCTCAAACGAAGCGAAGGTGAGCAGGGGTCTTGTTTGCATTTGCTCAATTCCCTTCAACATGCATTTTCTTCGTGATATACCATGACCATCCTTATTGAAAAGTCCATGCTTCCTACCATATTTTTTCCTATGTTATAACATCGAAACTTGTAGCAGTCAAACAAAGGTGTTATATGATATCGTGCAGGATTTTATACGACGTTGTTTGACATATAGCCAAGCAGAGAGACCTGATGTTTTAACGATAGCTCAAGATCCATACCTAACATATTCAAAGAAGTAAGTATGGTTCTTGGAGATCCACATTACAGGAATTAACAAGTCGCATCTTTCAACAGCAAGCCAGGAAAGCATAGGTGACTCATGGAAACTGTAAACACAGCAAAGGGCCGGTCTGCCATTAATGGTTGATCAGAGAGGGGTCCTTTTGAGTGATATAAACTTGAGTGACTTGAATTCTCCTGTCCTATCTCCAATCCAAATAATTGGAGGTTTGGCTAAGTGGCCCTTTGGGTTCAGTAAGGGCAGGGTGACCTACAATCCATGTGGTGGTGGTGTGTGTGTGTGTGTTCAGTGTTGTGAGAATGGGCTAGATAGATAGATGCCCCTAAAATGGGGGGAAGTTTTGCTTTTCTTTTGTTCGCCTTTCGGAAAATGATTGATTTTGATGTATTAAATATTTTCTTTAGTTCACATGGCATTGCATTTCTACCAAGCTTTCGTTTCGTTTCATTCATGTACATACATGCATACGTATGGAAATCTGCGAGCATGAAAAATGTCACTTATTTATGTTATTATATAGTATTTAATAAAGAAATGTTACCACGTCTACCATAGTATAAAAATAAAAGGGGTTTCCCAATGGAAAATGACATTCCATTGCTATTCATACAGCTTGTCGGCCACGCAGGTTGTGTCCCCCAACGGCTATCAATTTTAAATGCTTTGGCCATAAAACAATAATATTACTACATGAAGGAGACCTATTTTTCATATATATGTATATTTTTCTATTTTTCCATATATACGTTAATAATAATTATTTTTTATATTTATTATATGATATTCCACGTGGCAAGATGTGATTTGTGAATAGAGTATCCACCGTTTAGAGACAATTGGCAAAGTTATGCGTGCCACTTTTCTGCATTCACCAATCCCCAATGCATTTCTTACGTTCTCAAATTTTTGTTTTTTCTTAAATATTCATTTGCTTTCTAATTTCGAAGAATTTTACATTCCCAATTTTGAGTTATCAAAATCAAGTTTATATTGTCCATATTACTTATTTTTAGTAGTACGTGCCACCCGCTCTCATGCCATTTTGTTCGTTTTATCAATTTACTTCTTATAAATCTTTTATGTTCATGGTCCATCGACAATATTTATAATTCATTTCTTTTTAGATCAACTACATGTGACTGCATATATTTAAACTTAGGTTATTTTGTTCGAAGATGTATGTTTAATCAGTTGAGTTAGGCGGCATACAGCTCAAGGTGAGCTATCCAATATCGTATTTAATATATAGAGTTGCATTAAAAAGTTACCGAACTTAATTATAAGAAAAATTAAAAAAAAAATTATTTTTTTTTATAAAATTTATTAACTTACTAACCCTACTTAAAGTTAAACCTTCCCTATTTATAGAAAAACAAATTATTAAATTTTTTTGATCTCATAATTAAAATTTTATTTTGGAGTACTCATAAAGAAAATCACTTTTCATTAAATAAATAAAAAAAGAAAAGAAAAGAAAAACGCAGTTTTCTTTGAAGTTTGAATTAATAATGGATAAGAAGATGAATAAAATAATACTAACAGTTTAGTATTTAAATGTCCATGAACTCTATCTTCGTATCCGTAGATTCCCATTTCTCACTGTCAGAACCATTCTGCCATTTCTTTCACTTAGGCTGTGCTGCTCTCATTTTGTAAGAATCATTTTCTTCTTTTATTCTTCATCAAATGCTCTGTGGCTCTGCATTTGCATACACCCTGTTTTTACGTGCTTGAATTGCCAATTAGTAGTGTTTTCTATTGATTTTGCTGCTGTTCTTGTTGTTTTTGGACCAGATTTCGTGATTGTTCTTGTAACTCTATAATGCTCTGTTTTATCATCAGATATTGAGCAGCTTGAGTTTCAAAGCCCAAAATGACGCGGTTCTTAAAACCCTCTTTGGGGTTTTGGCTTCTGCTGTGCTGCCTGGCCGTTCTTACAGATGCAACCTACCTGAAATACCAAGACCCTAAACAGCCGTTGGGTGCTAGAATCAAAGATCTTATGGATCGGATGACTTTGGAAGAGAAAATTGGGCAGATGGTTCAGATTGAACGGAAAGTTGCAACTCCGGACGTCATGAAGAACTACTTCATTGGTATTATCCCATTCTACTCTCTAGAATTGATTCCCCTACTTGGCTGAACTAGATTGTGTGTGCTTAATGTCTACTTAGAATTGATTCCCCTGTTTGGCTGAACTAGATTGTGTGTGATTAATGTCTACTTTTTCAGTATGGATTATTGTAATGGATGTATGTGTATTTGGATAGGGAGTGTACTGAGCGGAGGAGGCAGTGCACCGGCGGAGAAAGCGACGGCGGAAACTTGGGTCAATATGGTGAATGAGATCCAAAAGGGGTCTCTATCCACCCGTCTTAAGATCCCTATGATTTATGGGATCGATGCCATTCATGGTCACAATAATGCGTACAATGCCACTATCTTTCCTCATAATGTTGGTCTTGGAGTTACCAGGCAAGTAAAGTAGTCTAGAAGCACAGCATTTCCTAAGTCTTTTGTGTGTATATGATTTGATAATCTTGTCTTATGCTAATGGATGTTTGAGGTTTGGGAATGATAATCTCTTGATTTTTTGAATTGATACACCAAATTAGCAAGAAAAATCCTTGAACACGTTTCTTGACTTGAACTTGTAGCCCAAAATTTTGTTAGGAGGATAGGAGATGCATATTTATGACTTTACTTTTCACATCAGGGATCCGGACCTTCTTAGGAGGATAGGAGAGGCCACAGCGCTTGAAGTGAGAGCAACTGGAATTCCTTACGTTTTTGCTCCATGTATTGCGGTAATGTAACATTTTAAATCATTTTGATTGAGGATTGTTGGGAGACGGGCTAATTAAGTGGTTGGTCATAGGTTTATAGGTAAGGAATACGTCTCCATTTGCCATTGGTATGAGGCCTTTTAGGGAAACCAAAAGAAAAGCTACGAGAGCTTGTACTCAAACGGTACAGTATCATACCATTGTAGAGAGTCATGGTTCCTAGCATGGTGTCAGAGCCATGACCTTAACTTAGCAATTTCAATAGAGTCCTCACGTGTCGAACAAAGAAGTTGTGATCCTCGAAAGTGTAGCCAAAAGTGACTCAAGTGTCGAACAAATGGTGTACTTTGTTCAAGGGCTCTAGAGAAAAGGAGTGGAGTCTCGATTAAGGGGAGACTGTTTGAGGACTCCATAGACTTCAGGGGAGGCTCTATGGTGTACTTTGTTCGAGAGGAGGATTGTTGGGAGAGGAGTCTCCCCGGCTAATTAAGGAGTTGATCATGGGTTTATAAGTAAGGAATACATCTCTACTGGTACCAGGCCTTTTGGGGAAACCAAAAGCAAAGCCTTGAGAGCTTATGCTCAAAGCGGACAATATCATACCATTGTGGAGAGCCGTTATTCCTAACAAGAAGAAGATGAAATATGCTTACAATTTCTTCCCCAAGTTCACTTTAGTTACAGATTTTTACTCACGATTTTCGGGCTATGCAGGTGTGCAGAGATCCTCGATGGGGTCGATGTTACGAGAGCTATAGTGAAGATCATAAAATTGTTCAACAAATGACTGAGATCATACCTGGATTGCAAGGAGCTATTCCTGCTAATTCAAGAAAAGGGATTCCTTTTGTTGGGGGAAAGTAAGATCCCTTTTCACCGGAATTTATTTGAATATATTGCATTTACCACATACATTTTGAACTTGTTTTGCTTCAGACAAAAAGTTGCGGCCTGTGCTAAGCACTTCCTTGGAGATGGTGGCACAACCAGGGGCATCGATGAAAATAACACGGTGATTGACTATAATGGATTGCTTAGCATTCACATGCCTGCATATTATAACTCTGTAAACAAGGGAGTTGCAACAGTGATGGTCTCTTACTCGAGCTGGAATGGAGTGCGAATGCATGCCAATCGTGACCTTGTCACTGGCTTACTCAAGAACAAGCTCAAGTTCAAGGTATAGAAACAAATTAACTAACTCAAGTGAGATTCTTATATTGTAGAAGCTCAGAAACAATGTTCTTTTGTTGGTTGTCTGTAGGGTTTTGTCATATCTGATTGGCAAGGAATTGACAGGATCACCTCTCCTCCTCATGCTAATTATTCATATTCAGTTCAAGCCGGAGTTGGTGCTGGAATTGACATGGTAAGTCAATTGTCCGCTTTGATTTGGAACATGTAACACAACCATCGTACATTTCCTATGTCTATGGAAGAAAAATGGTTTTAATTAGTTCAACAACAGCTCAAGCGCACCGCTCATAAATATTGTCTTCTTTGGACTTTTCTTTCTGAGCTTCCCTTCGAAGTTTTAAAACTCGTCTTTTAGGGAGATGTTTCCACACGCTTATAAGAAATGTTTCGTTCCCCTCTCCAACCGATGTGAGATATCACAAAACTTTTTCCGTTTTGTATGGTGATTCAGATCATGGTTCCAGAAAACTACACAGAGTTCATTGACGAACTCACTCGCCAGGTGAAAAACAATATCATACCAATGAGCAGGATCGATGATGCTGTTGAGAGGATATTAAGAATTAAATTTCTTATGGGTCTGTTCGAGAATCCGTTGGCGGATTACAGCTTAGTTAACCAACTTGGGAGAAAGGTTTGTCACTTGTTTTGTTGGAGTTAGTTGGAAAATGATATACCTGAAGTGTTTAACCTTTGATGAACTGAACTAAAATGTTGGGGTTCAACAGGAACATAGAGAATTAGCTAGGGAGGCTGTAAGAAAATCACTTGTGCTGTTGAAGAACGGCCCCTCTGTTGATGAGCCAATGCTTCCACTTCCTAAAAAAGCTGCGAAGATATTGGTTGCAGGGACTCACGCCGACAACTTAGGCTACCAATGCGGAGGCTGGACGATCACATGGCAGGGTCAGAGCGGCAATGATCTTACTGCTGGTATGCTTTCACTGTTATTTCCGGATTAGAAAGAAACCAAAAGGATAACTCTTGACATGGAATTGATCTGAACACTACGTCCATATAAACAAAGTTCATCTGTGAACAGGTACCACCATCCTCAATGCTGTGAAGAACACGGTCGATCCTGCGACTCAGGTAGTGTACAACGCCAATCCAGATGCGAGCTTTGTCAAGTCAAATGAGTTCTCGTTTGCCATTGTTGTTGTCGGGGAGCCTCCGTATGCTGAAACGTCTGGCGACAGCTCGAATCTCACCATTTCTGAACCTGGTCCTAACACCATAAGAAATGTGTGCGGCAATGTCAAATGTGTCGTTGTTGTCGTCTCGGGTCGCCCTGTTGTGATGCAGCCTTATGTTGGAATAGCCAATGCCCTTGTGGCTGCTTGGCTTCCAGGAACAGAAGGCCAAGGTGTAGCTGACCTTGTCTTTGGTGACTATGGATTTACTGGGAAGCTTGCTCGAACATGGTTCAAGACTGTTGATCAACTCCCAATGAACGTGGGTGATTCACATTATGATCCACTCTTTCCTTTTGGATTTGGTTTGACAACTAAACCAAACAAGTACTAGAAAAAAACATCATCTTAGAGAACTTGAAGGAGGATATATTTCATCTTCTTGTTACCTATACCTACCTTTCATTTGAAGGATGTGATGAGGATATATTTATTTACTAGGCCCCTCTTAGTCTTGTTTTAGAAGCATTTGTAATACTCTTTTTTTCTATTAATCTTAATCTCCTCCAATTCTTATAGTTCTTGTCATAACGTTACAACACATAAGTTTTAAAACGGAAATAACAACTAATATATTAAATGTAATAGTCTACCGCTAGCAGATATTGTCCGCTTTGGCCCGTTGCTTATAAGCCCGTTGCTTATTGCCTTAACCTCAAGATTTTTAAACGCGTCTATTAAGAAGAGGTTTCTCCCTGATCTCACAATGTACCTATTTTGGAGCCCAATGTCCTCGTTGGCACAGTGAGTGGTGTTTCGATACCATTTTGTTAGAAAAATCTCTTAAAAATCGTGAGATTGATGAGATATGTAACGGGCCAAAGCGAACAATATCTGCTCGTGGTAGATTGTAACGTTAAGATTGTAATTTAGCCGAAAAAAGAAAAAGAAAAAGGAAAACGAGAAGAATGAGTTGTATGCTGTAAATAAAACATAACAAAAAGGAATGGGCTATTTTTTTTTTGGGTGAAGAAATGCGTAGTTGTAAAAAGGAAAAAAAAAAAAAGGAAATGGAAGAAAAATGTGGGAAAGAAAAGACTTGGTCAACTTTGAAGCCACCCATTTTGATGTGTCGCACAAAATGTTCTCGTAGCCTTTCTTTCTGTCTCTCCAATTCTGAATCCTATTCTTAGCTCTGTTTTTTGCCCCTCCGTCCGTACATCCTCTGTTTCCCTCTTTCTTCAATGCCATCAAGTGCCCTCTTTCCCTTCACCCCTTCTTCTTCAGCCCCATCACACCCACACAAGCACCTTCTCCTTTAATTGCCTAACCACCGCGGTCTTAATTAAAAGGGCGCGCACGCCGCCGCCGCGTGCATTACCATAAAAGTTCAGAACTATGGCAAGCCCATCTCCACCGCCGGCCACCTCCACCACCTTCACCATCCTTCTCATTTTGATATCCTTTGAGGTCTTCTCATCGAAGGCTGCTTCTACAGACGCAGAAGCGCTTCTCAAGTTCAAAGGGTCTCTGGAAATGAACAATGATGTGTTGGGAAATTGGGCCGCCGGGTCCTCCCCTTGCACCGGCGACAAGGCGAACTGGGTCGGGATTCTTTGCGAGAAGGGGAATGTCTGGGGATTGAAGCTTGAAAACATGGGGCTCAAGGGTCACATTGACGTTGAGTCTCTGGAAGGGGTGCCCCAATTAAGGTCAATCAGTCTCATGAAGAATGACTTTGATGGGTCTCTGCCGGACGTCAAGAGACTCGGGGCATTGAAATCCCTGTATTTGTCAGGAAACCACTTCTCAGGGGACATTCCTGGGGATAAATTTTCAGGCATGTTGTCTTTGAAGAAAGTTCATTTGGCTCAGAACCATCTGGAGGGGCAGATTCCTTGGTCCTTGGCTGAGTTGCCACGATTGTTGGAGCTCAGGCTTGAAGCGAACCACTTTTCTGGCCAAATTCCTAATTTTGCACAGAAGACATTGAAGGTCTTTAATGTCTCCGGCAATGAACAACTTCGTGGCTCAATCCCACGAGCTTTCAGCAACTTCGATCCATCCTCCTTTACAGGTCACAACAATAATCTTCATATATTCCTTGCTCATAACTTTCAGATTCCATTTGATATCATATCATAAAACTGCCTATGAATGCTTCCTTTTGATGGGGATAGCTCAAGAAAATTTGAAGTTTTGGACTTGTATAATAAGCTAATTCTCCCAATTCCCATATGCAGGCCTTCACTGTTTATGTGGAAAACCACTTGATAAGCCATGCACCACTTCAAAAATGCCATCAATTGCGAGCATCATAATGGTTTCAATAGCTGTGACAGCGGCTCTACTTGCCATCGGAGCCGGAATAGTCATCCTTAGCCGTCGAAACCAATCGTCTTCTAATGAAGAGAATCCAGCCCACAGCAAATCTCCAAATGCTAGTGTGTCAAGTCCAGCAATCGGGTCGAGGTCACCCGATCGAGGCTCCAGTCATGGAAGCGTGGCGGGTAAACGGGCAGCCGAGAGTGCTAAGTTGTCATTTGTAAGAGATGATACAGAGAGGTTTGATTTATCAGACTTGCTTAAAGCCAATGCAGAAATCCTAGGAAGTGGATGCTTTGGATCTTCCTACAAAGCAGCCTTGACCAATGGACCTGTGATGGTTGTGAAGAGATTCAAGCAAATGAACAATGTGGACAGAGAGGAATTCCAAGAACATATGAGGAGAATTGGAAGGTTGAAACACCCCAACTTACTTCCTCTCGTCGCCTACTACTACAAAAAGGAAGAAAAACTTCTCATTACAGACCATGTTGAGAAGGGTAGCTTGGCTGTTCAACTTCACGGTATATTTATCTTTAATATCGTAACCTACCAACTTACACTTGAATTTTGTGATAACTTAACATGATTGATATCGAACAATAAGTTCTTTAGTCAGGTTCGTTCCTGTAAGGCACAAGTGAAAGAAGAGTGTTAGAAATGTGCATAATAATCCATCAACTTAAACTTTTATATGATATTAGAGAAGAAGATTATATGTTCGAACTTTTATGAAGTCCACCAAGGGAAGGTTAGTGATAAATATACCTTATCATATCATATTAGTTTAGACTTTTGAGTTTAGTAGTCATCTTACAATACCGATCTAATATTTACCTGTGCTTCACAACTTGGCTGAATTGGATTCTCTTCTCCATTCCTTTTAGGGCACCAAGCCGTGGGACAACCAGCCATTGATTGGCCTTCAAGGTTGAAGATCATCAAGGGCGTTGCAAAGGGTCTTCGTTATCTCTATGCTGAACTTCCGAGTCTTATAACCCCACACGGCCATCTCAAGTCCTCAAATGTTCTTCTCCAGGCCAATTTTGAGCCCCTTCTTTCAGACTATGGCTTGATCCCGGTTGTGAACCAAGAACACGCCCAAGAGCTAATGGTGGTTTACAAATCTCCCGAGTACACTCAACTAGGTCGCATCACAAAAAAGACAGACGTGTGGAGCTTTGGGATGTTGATCTTTGAGATTCTAACTGGGAAATTCCCAGCCAGCTTTCTGCGTCAGAGCAAGAGTGGCGGCGAGGAGGAAGATTTGGCAAGTTGGGTCAAATCTATTCCTGAAAAAGAATGGATCGGCCAAGTGCTTGATAAGGACATGGGGCCAACCAAGAACAGTGATGGTGAGATTACGAAGCTACTGAAGATTGCAATAGCATGTTGCGAGAGCGATTTCGAGAAGAGAATGGATTTGCGAGAGGTTGTGGAGAAGATCGAGGAGTTGAAAGAAAAAGATGGGGATGAAGATTTCTATTCATCATACGCAAGTGAAGCTGATATTAGATCTTCAAGAGGGTTATCTGACGAACTCAATTTCGCCATATGAGCTGGTGCTCGATTTAAAAAGCCTATTAAAGCAACAGTGAGGCCTAAATGGGAAGACTTAAATGGCATGCTAATTCTAACTGAAAGAGGAGAGGTTGAAGATGAAGGTATAAAGTGGAGACAGGGCTTTCCGATGAATAGTATAGGTTCTGAAGGTAGAACGGCAAATTAATGTGTGTTTGCTTTGGCTCCACAATAGGGAAGTTGGGATGCATGATTGATAATTCTCTCCTGGGTGAAAATCTCTAAATTCTTGGGTACTGGGAATCTCAAATTGATTGTTACTATTTTTTCTAAAGAAAAATCTATTTCTAGAAAGCAGTGAAGTAAGGCATAGACTTGTACCACTAAAACAACTTCGCTAAACAATCCGGTTGTGCTCTCCAATTGGGAATTGGATATGAAGTAAATAAGTCAGAAAGTGTACTTAATCATATACCTGGAAACAAAATTCAAATATAGCTCATATGGGTAAAGCTGAGGTTCGAATCTCTAGGCGTGAGTTGGACCAAACAAAAACTCACCTCCAACCTTATGCATATGCAAACACCTAAACTGATGTGTGCTAAAACTCACCTCTGAACAAATATTTCTCTCGACACAATTCAATCACTAAATTAATAATGGTAGAAAATTTGGTAATAATAACACCATCAATCAAATGACGGGTTAGTCCATGCAACTTTCATGGGAAAAAGGGAAAAAAAATTAGTCATTTAATATGAAGCAATTTTGTGGATCAAATTCTGTATAACCTACATCAACGAGACTGAGGCCATCAGGAGGCGCAGGAGGTGCAGTGGCACGTCGACATGTGGCATCCATCAGCTTTAGTAACGCATCCTCTCCAGCACCAGCAGCTGCCTCTCTAATTGCTGTTGCAACAAGCACCCGCACCATCTGCAAGGTCATGATTAGATTCCTTTATAATTGGTAGTATTCAACCGAACACGATAATTAGTGCCATCAAAATATGAAGGAGCCTTATGGTTGTATAACATAGCTATAACTGAGGGGAAATTCCAATGCTTACGCTTAAGTTTGAGCAGTTGGTGAAAAGGTTGGATCTAAATAAGGCCAATTTTACGTTCAGTACAATATAACCATTAGCATAATTAACCCTGGAGATGTTACCTTCCTCAAGAAGCGATTAGCAACCAGCTCAACACACATAACACTTCTTCCTACGCCTTGGTCCTGTCAATACAACACTACCACTTAGATCTTTAAATTCGGAATAGGGTTATTCAAGAGCACGTCACTAGTTTTGTTGGAGTATTAAGACATGGATAAACAAATAAGTATACATGTATGTATGATCAGAAAGGAACAGAATTTGTCTAAGGTTATCCAAATTAAGATACTGACAGAAGAGAATGCAACCCTTGTCAATAAAATTTTAATTTGCATTGAATCGAGCTCATGCTTGGACTCGTTTGCTTTGAAATAATTTTCCACAGGTTCTGTCTCCTCGACTCGCACTCACTTTTCCACAAACTCATCTTCAGTTCTCTATGTTCTCAACCAGTGGAAAACACAAGGCAAAAAACAAGTTTCTTCCTTTTTTTAGTGTAAGTGAGCATAGAATAATGTTTTACAGTTATAACTCCACAAAGAGATTTCAAGAAGGGGATGAAGGAAAAAGATAATCAAAGAAAAGGAGGTCGAGAGCATGAAGGGACAACAAGTGGATACCAAGCATGGTAATCTAGCTTCCATTGCTCGGGCATGGTATACAAAACACTCCGTAGGTGGACCTCTGAAAAGGAGGAAAGTCACTATTAGTACATGTCAAAAAGATCCGAACCTCATCCTATCATTGATAAGAAAACATTTGGGAAAAAGAAAGCTACAAGCAAGCATATTAATCTCACGTTGACACAAACAAAAAGTTCTCGATTGACAAATTGTATTACTAACTTTGTTTAGTCGATCTGCAGACTAGCTATCCTGATCATATCTACACGCACATTCATCTCATGATAACACAAACAAAAAATTCTCAACTGATAAACTATATAACTAAGAGCCGGTTTGGGAGGATTTCTAAGTGCTTAAAGAAGTGTTTTAAGCACTAGGAAAGACACTCCAAACAGCCCTTAACTTTGCTAAGTCAATCTTCAAACTATCCATCCTGATCATATCTAAAATCAAATCTTCATTTTCTTTTTTTTCTCTCTCTCTCTCAAAAGAACTCGATAGGATGAGAAGTACAAAAGGGGAAACAGAAGTACCACTTAGGGCCTAGAAAAACTGTTCAAGGAAGAGTCAATTACATTAGGTGGGTAATTGAACTTAGGCTCGACTGCTTACAAATTTAACATTGCCCATCTCTCCTCCTTTCCTTATTTTTATGAGAAACAAACCATGTTCCTTTCTATCCCCAGATCCCACAAAAGAGCATATAGACTGGATTCATCCATTTCATATTCCTATAAATAACTTCTAAAAGAATTCAAAAGAGTGACTAACGGAATAAGAACGAAAATGTAGATAGGCTTTATGAGCAGAATAAGAAGGAAAGTGACAATAGCCTTTATGAGCAGAAAGTTTTGGGGAAAAAAAAAAAGAATAATGATAATCAAACTTGACGCTAGAACAACTAAAAAAAAAAGAGGAAAGAAATAATTTATTCAATTCATGATTCTCACTCGTTTCTAGATGCTTTGGTGTCACGTGCAAACATCTTGTAAGACAATAACTTTCCTTCTAGTTTCCTTAGTAGTTGGTTAACCCTCATTATACTAAATGTTTGAGGCTTATTAGCTGATGCAGGCTCCTCATCATCCTGACTGAGGACCAAATTATTCAGGATCTCATCCTTGCATTCACCATGTAAAACTTCTATTTTATCACGATCCTCTTCTCTACTGTTTTCTACATCTTCCCAAATTGGAAAATTTGGCTCCATGTTCTCTCCGTCCTTCAGAGGAAAAATATACAGATATCGCCTCCATTTAGCAGAGAAGTTTGGATGGAACATACGAGACACCTACAGCAGAAAGTGATATGAGAAGTTACATGTATAATGTATCTGAAAGATAGAGACAAGAAAAATAGAAAGATAAGTTAAACCACTCAGTTCTGCAACAATATTAAAGCTAGACACTGGAGCATCACGTTCATTCCAGTGACACATTTTCATAAAAAATAAAAATAAATAAAACAAATCCTTAATATTACCTGAGAAACAGATAAGACTCTGAGTTTTCCCGGAGCTGCATTATTGATGGAACCTTCAATGTCTTGAGGTTTAACATCTGTGCGCCAAGTATCTACAAGTGATTGGAGTTTAGTCAGATATTGCATCTCTAAAATAGAACATTAATAATTAAGTGAGTGAAGTCAGAAAGAGAATCGTTTTCCCTTCCAACGGAAATTTGAATCAATGAAGGAAAGAAATTGNTTTTTTTTTTTTTTTTTTTTTTTTTTTTTTTTTTTTTTTTTTTTTTTTTTTTTGGTGAGAAATATAGCTTCCCTCATTTCATTGAAGAAATGAAATTACAAAAGGACAAAAAATGTGCCAGAGGAATTAAAGAAAACATTCCATTGGATAATGAGAGATGAAAGCCTATAATCATGGAAATGAGAGGAGAATTTACACTAAGAGAGAGCAAGGCAAGTAAGGTGTTTGAAAAATGCATCAAAATTAGTAGCTTTGTCCTCGAATATCCGGCGATTACGCTCCAACAAAAATAACTCAAATACTTCATATATTAATTGTGTTTTTCTAAACAATTTCACATGTATAAATTTATGTTAAAGAACTCAAACCAAAGGAAGCATGGTTCAGCTTGAATTATATTATTGGTATTGTGATGCTCAAGTATTTTTGATGCTTAGCTTGAATTCTATTGTCGTTGTTGAGGTCCAGATTGGAAATAATTGAAACAAAAACTTCAATCTTCTTCACCAACTTGCCTTTCATATAGCATCAGATAAGGAACTCTGCAAATGGTAAAAAGAAATGCACTCCCAAGTCCCATGGCAGATGAGTTAATAACCGGTGATGGGTATCTTGGTCAAGTCTTCTAAGCTATATGCAACTAAAGATCGGCCTAGTTAAACTACAGTGCGCACAGTACGGCCGTTTTTTTTTAAAAAAAAAACTCTGGCTACTTTTTATGGGAAAGTTATTCCCTGGCTTAGTTCCAGCGTAGCACATCCTACCGATTATTTAAAAAGGAAAATTTTATGAGACCTTAATCAATAAAAGAGCTATGATTATATTAAACAGACTATACACCATGCCTGTTTTAATACTACTTACTTTCAACAATTACCAAAGATGTCAAGAAATAATATAGAAGATAAAATTTATTCTAATATAGGACTTCATTTTTTAGATGAGATAAAATCTAAGAAAAATATAACAGAGTTGTGGAATTAAATATCTAAACAAGCAAAAAAGTCATGTCAATAAAGATTAAAAACTAACATACAGAATGAGCAAACTTGTCTCAAAGCTGTCACCCCTTTGTCAGTGCGCCCAGCAACCACAGCACATCCTTCTATCGGTAAGCATCTATCTTTCAGCTGCTGAGCTTTTTTCTCATCTACAAATTTCCCAAGAGATTTTTCCACCACACTGCCAAAGGATACAAGTAGAAATAATCATATAATATTCAGGAGTGCTTTCCATTTCTAGATTGCAATCAAACTATTTATGCATCAAAAGGTATTAAAATACTACTTTAAGCTATTATACTGGAAGAATGAGATACGATAAAAGGAAAAGTGAGATTAGCAAGGTTGGTTGACCAAATTTGGACAATGAACTCAAGAGGAATGTTTCACTTGAACTGGAGGCATTGGATTTTCAATTGTATCTCTAGCACTCGATTCTCCACAAAAAAAGATTCCTCAATTGTATCTCTAGAACTATCTTCTCAAACATTATCTAAAACTTACAAATACTTAAGAATTTTTTTTATTAAGACTTCATAATGAAAAGAACATTGCTAGCTTCAAAAGCTCCCAATTGCGTATGTATATTACTTGGCATATGGTTCACATTTTCTTGAAACATGCTTACCCCTGAACAGTAATCAACTCTGGCTGCTTTTGCCACCCATCAAAAGAATTTCCATGGTAAGAAAGAACAATCTTAAATGTTGCCCTTGCCCACCTCCCAGTCCCATCTTTAACCGGAGCTCTGTTTAACTCTGCAGTGTTGCAAACCGGTTGAATCTCAGTATCATCATGATCACGAACAGTCTGTGGATAAAGTACTAAAAACTTTAAATAAATAAATGATATCTTCTTGTTTTATACAGACAGATAATTAAAGAACAAAATTTTCATCCTCATTTTTTCTAATTGTAATCAACCAATGGAATTTATAAAACAAGATTTTCTAAAAAAATCATGAAGCCGATCACTAAATCAAATGTAAGAATTGATAGCAAGGATTTGATTAAAACTCATCTCTAAAACTGAGAATCCAAGAAAAAATTAGTACTAAAGCAGATATTAAGTTAAGAACTAGAGAACCTGAACATAAAGAAATCCAAGTCCTTAGGATTTACAAATTCGTACAACAATTACATTATCCTCGCTCTTTTCCCTACTATTTTAGGTTGCAGGAGGAGGATTCATGATTGTTTTTAACTACTCATGGAACTGCATTGCTTGGAGTAAACGAAAGTAACTCATGCTGATACAACATTACAAGGTAAGCGGCATTAGATATATATAGCTCGTTCTTAGAGTTAGCATCACGAGAGAGAGAGAGAGAGAGAGAGAGATTCACATGGTCGCAAGGGAGGGGAAAAGATTCCTAGTTCACAATTCCATTGCTTTCATCTTAAGAAACGGAAGAGTCATAAAAAAGAGGCAACAAGTTTGCAAATGAAAATAAGTTTATAGAAATCGTTGATATTGGATACCCACCTCAGTTCCAAGCGATGACAGTGATAATCTTCCATTAACAGCATGAGAGTAAAAATCAAGCACTTCTTGCCACGGCCTTTCATACATGAATTGGTAGCTTTCCCTGCCAAAAGCATACAACATCTTGATTGACAACCTTCTCAAATTCAGATTGAATTACTACAAACAAAAGCGAACCTCTCGCAGATACAGAATCCGATTCGAAGTACCTCACGGAAAATTTCAAATCGATTAAAGCAATAGATATCGAAAATGTACGAAAGCAAAACCTGGAAGTCCATCGGGCATTTCTGCAGCGATCAGTGTGGTTATAGTGAAGATAGTCCTTTTTCTGAGCTCGATTCTCCATCAGACACTTAATACCGAAACCGAAACCGGCACCTGATGGTGATAGCAGTCTAGCCCTTGGATTTGGTATCATAACCACCGCACCACCCAACCTGAGCGGACGACTGTATTTTGCAGTTGCAGCCGCCGGCGCGGCAGGGACGATAATGTAAATCCACGTAGATGTTGCAGTCAAGCAGATGTAAGAGAGCAAGCCCATATTCATCCAACCGGAAAAAGCCCAATATGGCCGAGCCCATCAAAGTATGCGGGCCTGTTAGTCGACAGATATGTCGCTGGATTTGGGCCGACTATGTTGGTGTTAAAGAATGAGAAATTCAACCTGGGGCGATTGAAAATTCCCTTTAAATAGAATACAAACTATAAACTAATATGTCCAAACTAATATGTCCGTACCTGAATCCGCCAGGATTCTCTGTTCGTAAACTGGTTCTTGATGTTCTTGATAGTAGGAGTAATTTGTAGCAGAAGAATATAAATTTACAGTGTTTCTAGATTACGAGTGAGAATAATGAGGATAATTGCATTTGTGGTTGTTCCAAATACGTTTGATTTGTTTCACCCATAATGTCGGAGGTTCATACCCTCTTATAGTAAAAAAAAATTGACTACAAACCTTACCTTTTAAATGTTGTAAATATCCAAATGCTAAACTATTTGCCTTTTTTCGCTACAAAGTATTGGTCTTGAGCTATCTTTGTTGAATAAGAGCGTTTTGAATCCGATATCAATGGAAGAGCGTTTTTCAATTCTAAGGCTTAAAGTTTGTCGCGATAACGATTTCAGTGCCTTGTTTCAAGTTCACAAAATGTCTAAGGTGTGATCAAATGGATTTTAAAAAGAAGTATGATTTGTTGGACCTGCAAGCTAATAGCTTGAAACGAAGAAATTCACGTATTTAACCGATCACGGAGCTCTCAACTGAGTTGTTTAGGTTATGGAATTCCATTTGAGGGGTCTCGATTCGAAGGTTAGAAAATGTATGTGGTGCGGGCTAATCTCTCTCGACCAATTCAGGTGAAAGGGAAGGGTGATCGAGGGTACCCAGACGTCGATATCTCTTCTCTATGGCGGGAGGTTTCTTTCGTCTCGACGAGTGTGTTGTGGGAGAATGAGTACCTATGCCTCTGAATCGATAGGATGAGCATTCTAAACAATCGTAGTTAAAGGAGACAAGAGCAAGGCACCGAAGATGTTCGAGACTCAACTTCCATCCACCGTTAGCTTGAAACGAAGAAATTCACGTATAAGCTCACAACACAAGCACTCAAACCAAATTCATGGGGCTAAAGCCCTTAATCCCTGCAAACGTGAACGAATCTTGAAAATATATGATTTAGCATGATGATTGGAAGAGAAGAGTGGTATGTTTCTTCAATATTCATTAACATCCCAAGCTTCATAGCTTTTCTTACAAACTCAACACCTATCTTCAAATTACCATTTCTAAATGACCGGTGCAAATAGAGAAGCGGTAAGATCCTACATCGGTTGAAGAGGGAAACGAAACATTTCTTAGAAGGTTCTGGAAACCACTCCCTAGTAGACGTATTTTAAAACCGTGAGGTTGATAGCAACACGTAACGGACTAAAGTAGACAATATTTGCTAGCAGTAGGCTTGGACTGTTACAAATAGTATCAGAGCTACACACCGAGCGATGTGCCAGCAAGAACGTTGGGCCCCCAAGGGGGTGGGATTGTGAGATCCCACGTCGGTTGGAGAGGAGAACAAAACATTTCTTGTAAGGGTGTAGAAACCTCTCCCTAACAGACGCGTTTTAAAACCGTGAGGCTTACGCCGATACATAACAGCCCAAAGCAGACAATATTTGCTAACGATGGACTTGAGTCCTCTGCAAAGATTGAGCGAGAACAACGTCAAGTATCAACATTGGATTGAGATTGATGCAAAGAAACTTTGAACAAATTACTTGGAAAGTAACATGACTCTTATATTAGCTATAGAAAGTCAATACAAATGAATTGAAACAAGTAAGAAGAACAGAATGAAACACATATAGCATTCGCCAGTACTCAAATTATGGACAGGACAGCCAAAAAAACCAACAAAAGATGGACCCAAAATCCAGTGGAAATGTCAGAAGCCAAGTTGAGTCAAGAATCACTAAAATCACTCTCAATCTTTGGGATTGAGCATCAATAACTACATTCCAATTCACACAAGTGAAGGACTTTGAATACAATACACCATCAGCAAGAAGAACAACCGATACGCATGCCAAACTCCAATGAACAAAGAATACAAAGCTACCCAGGCCACAGAAATGTTTCTGTTATGAATCAAAGCCGGAACCAACACATACAGGACAATGTATCTAACAGAAAAAATGATAGCAACTCAACATAGGCTAGGTCAGATAACACAAGATGCTAAGAACATGAACACTACTAACAGAAGCCTCACACTCACGTCAAAGAGATTTTAGACATTTTGGTTCAAACTTACTCATGATCAGATTCTGAAGGAAACATTTTACATACTAGAACATGATGAAGGATAATAGAATCAAGTCATACAAGGGTGAGTATAAAACTTTTATCAGTTACCATGAAAAAGAAGGTAGGAAAAATAGACAGATACAGGATGTCACCCAAATTCCACCAGTCATGAAGGATCTGAAAATAAAGTCTAAAACAGTTCAATTCGAAATTTCGGGGGGGAAAAGTGCATCAAGATTCATAATATTTCAGAAGAAATGCAAAATAGATCGAAAACTTCGTTCAAATTACAAATCTTTCATAGTTTCAAAGCATGCCAAGCAGAGCAGCGCAATATTATACCCAAAACTAACAAAATTTAATATGCTAACTAAACCTATCCACCCCCCCCCCCCCAAAAAANAAAAAAAAAAAAAAAAAAAAAAAAAAAACAAATCCACATAAAACAGAAACCCAAGTCGTGAATCGACGAAAAGGCACCGATCCATCAGAAAAAGCGCCAAATCTTGGAGAAACGTATCGCAACAAATCAGATCAGACGGGACTGAGAAGTTGGGAGAGCTGAGGCTTTGGCTCAGAATTCATGCCGATGATGATGACCAGAGGAATGAAGCCATAGTGGGTGATGACCTTGGCTTTCTTCACGGCCCAAGTGGTCCATTCCTTGAAGGCTTGGGTTGCGGATTTCCCCTCAGATGACTTGGAAGAGCCCTTTGTGCTCTTGCCCTTGCTTTTAAGAGAAACATTCGACGCCATTGCTACCAGAATTCGATCTTTGGTGAATGCCGGTGATACCTTCTTCTTGTTCTTGTTTTGATGCGCGCCTGTAGTGCCTTTAAACCCTAATTACACCATACACGTGGACCGGTCTGGCTCGTACGTCATTACCGGCTATAGCCAGTTCAAGCCACATTTAATTGGTCTCTTCAACATTAATACAATTATTTGTTAGTATAAATTCATTGCAAATTTATTAGGTAATGGATATNTTTTTTTTTTTTTTTTTTTTTTTTTATTATTATTATTATTTTTTTTTTTTTTACATAGTGAGTCTTATCTATAACTTTAATGATTGTATATTATATTTAATGATTGTATATTATAATAGTTCAAAACATAGTATAAAAACACGTCGGGTGTCGTAGAATGAAGAATTCTTATTTAAACGAAGAATGGAAGAGGGAGTAGGAAGAAAGATGCCCATAATAGGTATTGTAGTTAGTTGAATTTTTTTTTTTTTTTTATTATTTTTTTTTTTTGTGAAAGATAATATTAAAATTTGATCTTTTTAAAAATAATGTTAGGTAAAAGAAAAATTATATTATATTTTTGTTTTCGTTCTTTAATAAAATTTATATTTTAAAATAAAAATTATACATTAGAAAAGTTTATTTGAAACTTTAAAGATAAAATAAAAACATGGAGAAAATTCCCAATAGAAAACTTGTAGAATTTGTAGATTCTCCGCTTCTTAATCTTGTTCCATAAACATCTCTAGTCAAATCTACTCTTAAAAACATTTAAAATAACAAGAAATCTAAATCTCTCCCATAGGATTGAATGGATAAAATGACTTGTACTAAACAAAATGTATATCATTCAACTTTAATACAATCAGAACCGAACATAACTCAACTAGTGATCACTATGACTAACGAAAGTAGGACAAGAATGTGTAACTCAACTAGTGATCACTATGACTAACGAAAGTAGGACAAGAATGTGTATGACTAACCACTATGACTAACGAAAGTAGGACAAGAATGTGTAACTCAACTAATGATCACTATGACTAATAATCACTATGACTAACCACTATGACTAATGATCACTATGACTAACGACTAACGAAGGTAGGACTAGAATGTGCCACAACATTTCCAATTCATATTGGAGCCTCCACCTTGACATCTCCAATTTTCGGAGGTGAAAGAAGCATATTTAGGGAACAATGATGGTCCCTAAGCCAATAACTTGGAGGTGAAAGAAGCATAATTAGGGAACAATGATGGTCCCTAAGCCAATAACAACCACCAAACAATGCCTTCATACATTAACATAACATAAGCCGTCAATCAATACCCCTATACCCCTGGTATATCGACACACAACATCCTCATCTCTCATCTCTAATTACTACTCTGTCTCTACCTCACAATTAAAACCGGCAAGATGTGAGATCCCACATTGATTGAAAAAGAGAACGAGTGTCAGCAAGGACGCTAGACCCCGACGCATTTAGATTTTTGAGATCCCACTTCAGTTGGAGAGGGGAACGAAGCATTCTTTATAAAGGTGTGGAAACCTTTTTTAAAAACCCTAAGCGGAAGTTTGGAAAGGAAAGTCCAAAGAAGACAATATATGCTTGCGGTGGGCTTAGGCAGTTACACAAGAAAGGAAAGGGCAACACCCTATTTCCTAATCAGAAGAAATTACCAACAATTTACCACCAGCCATCTTATGTAAATTTAACCAATTATCACAATGGAACTCTGGCATTCCTGAGCCACATGATAATCAAAGCACCCCGTGTTCAGAAAAAGGACGAAGACAAGGAAATATGCATAACATATTTGGAAGGCATGATCTTCAACAAAAAATACTCAGCGTTCACAAAATGACATGAAATACAGTGTAATTGCATAGCATAAAGCTGAAATATTGTCCCAGAATCCAAATTGGTGGGTGTTCAGTGTTCTCACATAGATAAGAAAGGTTTGATTACTCCAAGGAATTATTATTGCAGTCCCAAGTACGGTGCTCAAAAGAACTTCCTGTAAGGTCTGCCGGCATCCTCATCTTGCATATGCTGTCATCGTAATGTTAGAGACCAAGTTACGTTTTAGAAGAAAGTCGAAAAAGAGTGTGCGGCGACTTGAAAATTACAGACAATCAGCACTTCAATAATGAGAACGAAAACTTGCATAAATGAAGAACGCAAAACAAGAACTATATGCACATTCTAAAGGAAAATAAGCGAAGATTGGAAAAACCACAGATGAACACAGTTACAAGACGGGAGTTAAGACCACAAACATTCACAAAACAGTATTTCTGCCGAATATCTCCGAAGCAAAACATGTTATAGTAGCAATTTTTTCCCGCTAAACAGTAAAGCAAATATCATCATGCGTGATCGTGATCCTCCAAGAACACAAAAAGAACCATATTGTAAGATCCCCTAGAAATCTGACGCACTGTGATTAAAAATAGATGATCACAGTAAAATCTTAATTTTTGTTGTATTTCCTCCACAGATCCCAACAAAAACATATATTAACAAAAAAAATTTAGTACATCAAATGTGGGGATGGAGTCAGGATTCAAACCTAGAACAAAGGGAACATGAAATTTCGAACTCTATGAACAAAGGAATGACATCAAAGGAAATAGACAATCGGAAAATCATCAATTCACTTATTGACTTTTAAACAACCAAGCTGAAAGGAAATCCAGAGTCGCAAAATCGGAAGAAATGGAAACCCTAGGAAAGAACAATTCACCGGATTGAAACGCGCGATGTTGGTGGGCGTCAACAGATCAAAAAGGAACCAAAAAATAAATTGAACCACATACCAAAGCAAGAAAAAGGAACATAAAAGAGAAAAGAAAGAAACGATCGTACGAATTCCCTGACGATCCCCTTGTAAACGAGGAGGGGGATGGCGATGCCGAAGATACCAACAAGAGCAAAGTTACGGCGAGTCCAACGGAAGTTATGCTCAAGATTTTCTCTAGCAGAACCCCAATCCTCGATAAATCTGTTCTTCTGAGCTTCCATTCCTCCGCCCATTGTTGCTGTGTTCGAATTTCTTCCCTACTCTCTCTTCCTTCGCTTTGCCAGTCGACTAATTTTCACCACGCTCTTCGAACCAAAAACACATATATAGTATGCTGTAAGTTATTAATTTAATTTATATTATCAAATAAAAAAGTTTATAATAAGGTTCTCTCAATTTCTCCTTGTTACAGAGATCAAATAAATAGGAGACACAATATTAAAACTTCCAAAGTTCTATTAGAAACTTGTATAATATACATTTGTCCTTAAAATCCTCCTGAATTCTTAGGTTTAGAATAAATATTTATGTGATTATTCTTAAAAAAAATTCGAAAATTTTATAGATGCAACCGACCACAGAAAAATCTATAATAATTATTTTTTAAAAAATGTTGCTTCAATATTCTGGAATAAAGTATGTATCATCGTCTCAAAGATTAGAAATTCGAATCTCCCATCCCGCGTGCTTTCAAATTAATCTTTTTTTACCATTTTTTTCCAGTTCAGTATAGAAAATAGAAAAGTTCAAACCTCGAAACATATGCTTCCACCTACCAATTAAAAAATGCAAAGTTAACCCATCCACATATATATATATATATTCATGAAAATATTAATGAAAAATTAGAGTCTATTTTCTAGTAATAGGCTATAAATTATGTAAATTTAAGTACAATACAGAAGCCCTTTCATTAGCTTCAACACTCGCACTGATCATAAGCAGTGAAATCTTCTGTAAGAAAAATGGAGATTTTGCTTCAAAAATAGAGTCGACTTAAGTTTAGAGGGGATGGGAAAGTGGGAATGGCTCACATCAAATGCTTCTGACACTTCTCCTCAAAACTGATTTTGTGCAGTGAACTCCAGACTTTGGCACACCAGATATGAATCAAGCTGATGAAAGCCATTACAAGTCCCTTTCTGATTGAATGCTTCGAAGAGATTAAGACCAGCCATTACCCTCCGGCTTCTCATACTGTAAAATGATCTGACAAGTGGGGTATTGCAAAAAAAACTTGATAAGAATTCAAGAGAGCACAGAATGAGATTGCAATCTTGTCTTCACTTCATCTAAGCAAGCTTCAAGATCCAAATATTCTTGGGTGTCTGAGAAGTTAACAGCCTGAAAATGAAACACTGTAAGTTCATCTCTATAGGAGTAGTGGCCAATTAGCATGAGGTGTGTTTTCATGAGAAATGGCACTATGTCAAGTCCTTCCTGCAAACATCAATGAAAAAGGTGATGTATCTTAATAAACTAAATAATCTTGCCTGTTTTACTGTGTTCTTGAGGTGCATCTCGGCTGCATATAGTTCTCGCTGACTATTCGTAGTGGCTGATATATGCATGTAAACCCTGCATAGTTCCAATGACGCTTGTGCAAACTTAATGAACCTATCCTTATCTTTCCAAAGATCAGAACCCTGAAAAGATCGAGCACGATTAGTTGATTCAAATGATACTTTCTGAACATATGTATTTGGGACCACCTCAACATCACAAGGACTCCTAAAGCCAATATGAAAAGTTAGATGACGCTTGTGCAAACTTAATGAACCTATCCTTATCTTTCCAAAGATCAGAACCCTGAAAAGATCGAGCACGATTAGTTGATTCAAATGATACTTTCTGAACATATGTATTTGGGACCACCTCAACATCACAAGGACTCCTAAAGCCAATATGAAAAGTTAGATGGTTATATGTAAGAAATGTATGCAAAAATGAAGGAAGAAAGGAAGTTCAAGCGCTCGCTATTACTAAGATTTCTTCCAAAATTGTAGATTAAGTATCAGGTGACATCACACAAAGCAGACGAATTTAGAATAAGCGATGTACCTGAGATGCCTCCCAGATTAAAGAAAACAACCTAACTTGCACATATAGATACTTCGGGTCCTACGGATACGTATACATGACAACACAGAACAATGGTCTTTTGACAAAGTGACGAAGATATCTTTCCACAAACCACACTGAATGGTACAAATTGTGTGGTTAATGCACAAAACAATATCAAGTTGTAGACAAAATGAGCAATACGAAAATTATCTCATTCAAGACAACCAAGGAAAAAGATGGTTACAAGAGGGGGTGTAGAAATTCATTTTGTCCATAAGAAACAATAATTTGGAATAATTTGGAATCAATGCTTACTCCTCATAATTAGAAAAGGAATATGAGATCAATTAATAAATACAGTCGGAAGTTAGTTGACGAGATAAACAGGAGTTGTAAGAATCCATCTGTTTGACATTCGCCATTGTAAATTCCAAGCTTAATCCCATACCTGATATGATCTGACTTGCTTTAGAAGGGCCTCCGAGCACATTGTGTAGTCTCCTTTAATTTTGTGCCACCTTGCATAAATCCCCCATATATCTGCTCCAGTCCCACCTCGAACAATCTTAACAAGAAGAAAGTAGAGACAAATAACAATTACATATCTTAATTGCGTGATCAATCGTAATAACAATGAAATCTCACATCAAAGTTTAACTTGCTTTTTAATATAATTCATTCCCCTTGATGTTCTTGTTACAAAGCATTTTAATGATTATCCTTTGCCTACAATTCTTTGAACTAGAGTCATTTCCTGGAACTGTCCAGTAGGTTAGTTTTTGTTCTTTCGTCTCTTGTCACCTATTGTAAATATGGCGTTCCTTTCTGCATCGAGTTTGTTCACTCTTTCATGGAGCAACTAAAGCTAGTCATCTCAACAGGTAACTTGGTATAATGTAGTGCGACCAGTTTCAGACTTGATAGAGCGCATGAGGTGGAATACCTTTCTTTATCCTTCTATTTTGAGCCCCAATTCTAAGGTTTTTTCTTATTATCCCCCAAAGAAATATATAGACCAATCCCTAAACTAAACTTTGTGTGAAAGAACTTCAACTATCAACTGTCAAAAAGAAGTACAGCGCTGAAATAAGAACTCAGCTGTCTAACACACTTTAAACTCAATCAGCGGTCATACACCTTTAGTGAAAATTGAAATTTCCTCGGCCCCAAACGTCATCCCACCTAATCAAAAAAATCATCTCCTTTGTGTGGCAGGTTAAAGTTTCAAAGAAGGTCAAAATTAGTGGGGTATATTTTATATGGGAGAGTCAATTCCATGGATTGTATTTAAACACTCTTCCCTTGTATTGTACCCGTAATGGTACACTACACTCTAGGCGGCTGAAGGATGACCTTGACCATATATGTAGGTTTATCAGTTTGCTCAATCCCTTTGGACTCAGTAAATGAAGTCGTTTGGTTTGTGATTGGCCTCGAGTAGAGATTGATTCTCAATGGAGGAGGTGCTTCTGGGTTCTTCAACCAAAGTTTTGTGGCATACCAGTTTCTTAGCTTCTTTGTTGTTTTATAGAGAATTTGACTTGAGAGGAACAACATAAACTTTAGAGAGGTGAAAAGGTCATGTGAGGAGGTCTGGGAAGTTGTTAGATTTAATCTCTTTGTGAACATCGGTTACCCGGCCTATTTGTAATTATGAACTAGGTTTTGTCCTGTCATGTTGGATTTGGATCCTTTTTGTAGTTAGGTCTCAGAATCCATTTTTGTTGGGTTTTCAGCTTGGTTTCTTACCACAAACACATATTCTCACAAATCAAATATTCCATGGGAAATGAAGCAACAATGAACGGACAAAATTTTCATTGTGCCAACAAATGGGGGGTGAGGATTACAAAGAACCCTTCTGACAGCATGTATCAATTCCAGCCACAATTACTTAATTATTCTAATTTTTCCCTACAACTAGATCACCCAGTATCCTAGTCTATCTTTTTTCGTATTCCAATACTTCCACTGACAACATAATGATTAGAATGATAATCAATCAAAATAAATAAATATTGAAGCAAAAGTAACTTGGCACTTCAGAATTAAAAAGGCAAGCTTTTTTTTTTTACCTGACGAAAAACCTTTCCTATTAACTCCACCATATGATCAGTTTCCCTACTTTTATCAACCGTCAAGTCTGCTTCACAATGATAATATTCAGAGTGGCTATTTGAAGCTCTCCGTTCTACCTCCTGCATGATTCTCTCCAACAATTCGACATCAACTCTACTATTCTTTGTAATATCTATCACCTTTTGTACTGCTTCCAATGCCTTGAAAGAAAGAAAACAAAGAGCTACGAGTAATTAATGCAAATGTTTCACTATAAATGATCAAATTTTAATAAATATGCAACGTAAATTATAAATGTGGAAGTACTGGAATATATGGGTTGATGTTTTTCAATTCTAAGAAATAGAAGAAAACACCATCCTACCAAAACATTGAACCGTAAATAAAGCAGCAAACGCAATATGTACCAGAGAACAGTGAAGGGTCAGGTATAATCAATCATATTTTGAAATCTTGTGGGGGCTTGTTTTTTGTGGGTACTATTCTTTTTACTTTTCCACTTGCAAAAGTATTTTGATTGATCCTAAGTCCAATTTCAGAATAAGTATAGTATCACATTGGAAAGCCACAGAACAATAGGCATCCATCATTTTGGGAAGCTAGACCCAAAGGGTATCTTTTTCTTTGTATGAAACCTGAAAGCCCCAAAGGATATCAAACATAGGACATCCAATAATTCAATCTAAAGCCTTCCTCATTGTATCCAACCCACCTTGAGAAGCAAGTAGCTTCATATGAATACACCTAAAACAATAGGAACAACGGAGTAGACAAGCATACCTGTCCAATATTGCCCGTGTCCAAAGCAACATGGCTGTAGTTCTCCCATAATTGCCAACTATTTCGCCTGTAATGAAGTTCACATTCGGTCACTTAGAAAAAAATCTTAAATAAAGACTGAGAGAGCTATGTGCATTCGGACTTTTATTGATATTAAACATCCAGAAACTTTTCAGAAAAAAATGTTTATGGATAAAAGCAGAGAGACCGAACTTGAACTTCAAGGCTTCTTTAAAAGCAATGAAGGCCTCTTTACTCCTTTTCTTGATCATATGCCTGCATCATGCGTAAAGTGCACAAGCAACTAAATACAAACAAAATTGTGAATGGGACAAAATATAGAAGATGATTGCAGAGTAAGAGTACAGTAGAACAAAAGGTCAGAAAAACGTACAAACAAGCAATATTGTTCCAAGCCTCCCCATTATCAGGATCAAGTTGAACTGCACGAGTAAAACCATCAAGTGCCTTGTCAATATCCCTTGCCTGCATTTTTCCATTAAAAAAGAACTTCAAGAATTTTCCAAGACCTCTGAGAAAACAAAATTATGGAAGAACCTAGTTTATATGCTCTGTAATTTGCATGACAAGTTACCTTTAATGCAGCAGCACCAAGTGCAAACCAACCATCTGGATACATAGAATTCAAAGCCATTGCAGACTCCCTACAAAAGAAATATATATTTGATATAAAGAAAATTAAACACAAAACATAGGAGCCATACAATGATTGAGAATATAAGTTCCCAGCTGAGTGGCATAACTGTGACTAATAGAACTTTAGCAGTTGGAATCAGAGTATAAATGGGAAAATCCAACCAAAAAAAGATAGTTTTACATGTAGAAGAACTTCTCAAGGTAAAGTACATGATACTCTAAACAAATTCCATCATTCTGTCAATGAAGAATGAACATAAAGAAAATTAATGGACCAGATGTACTAAAAAAAAAACCAATGGTTCACAGTAAGACATACCATAGGATTTTGGAGGTGTCAAAGTCCCCTCTGTTGTATGCACTACGAGCAAGAGATCGCTGTAAAGTATAAGAAAATAAGCAATCAAAACATGAAGCATACTTGGGAAGTCATTTATATGATGTAACCAAATCACCTTAGCTCGAGCTGATCTATTATTTGAAACTTCCAGGGCTTTCTCATAGTAAGCATCACTATTTGTAACATCACCCAGTGAGCACCTATGATTATAATTTTTTATATGAAAGTGAGTAAGATAGCTAGAATCATTGTTGAGCACCCTAACCCCACTTCGCCAACCCCAAAAGATGATACACAAATAAGTTACAGTAATTGGTAAAGAAAGTATAGGATCTCTAGACAGAGAACCAATTGACAACAACAAGCCACAAGGTGAGGATGGACAAAAATTGTTCTTGCTTTGGGAGTGTGATTTAGGGATGTGGTTTAGAAGAGATCTTTAGGAAGAGGTGAACACTTGAGAAGTGGCAAACGAGAAGGACAGGATTTAAAACTTGTACCAAGAAAGAACCCAATTTTGTTTACTCTACTCTTGGCCCATCTGTAGTGAGTTACTCGAATGAATCTTTTCTCTCTTCTCTAGCAAGGTTAGTGAGGGAAGGGGGCGATTTAGCCTCCTTTCAAGAAGAGGTCAATGGCGGGATTAAGGCGACCAAAATGGTTCAGGTTGAGCAAAAGTAAGTAGCAAGTGCGAGGGCAGATGGAGCTTCAAAGCGGTTGCAGGTTTTGGAAATCATGTCCGAGACCGATGCTAATGAGATGTGCTCAAGTGAAATGAATGGAGTTTTCCCTCAATACAAATTTGTTATCTTCCATTTGAGGCAAAGCGAGAGGGCAATTCTACCTTCCTATCTTTTCCATTTTTCCCAACCTTGTCCCCTACATTCTTTCATTCAATGGCTTCAAGGATGGATTTGTCTATTCCTTTATGTTCGTACTCCCTTTTTGTAGCTTTCCACAGGGCTTATTGAGCACCTTCTAAACCCTCCAAAGGGTTGTGGGCAAGAGAATGTTGCATTTTTTTATACCTTCAAGTGTCAGCTTTAGTGAAGGGAGTCCTCCTACAGACAATCAAGAGTCGTTGGGTAATTTAAGCCTCTTGCTTTAGCCCCGAGAGTGTTCATTTACATTTCACAAGCATTTACATAGAGAATTGTTAGATTAGGTCTTGCATAGAGTGGGATTGCAAATTGTGCCCAAGGGGAGGCTCAATCTATCTCGGTGAGTAGGAAAGGGTAGCCTAAAGGCAAAGGGAAAAAGAAGAAACTGGAAAGAGAACTAAAGAAACTTGAGTGTAAATTATGAAGGAAAGAAGGTTTTGCGGGTAGTAAGGGATGCCAATGGATCTCAATGAAAATTTTGTTTTGGAATGTTAAGGGGCTTAAAGGTAGTTAAAAAGGAGGTTAGTCAAGGAACGGTTGTTGTGGGAGCACCCAAAAACTGCAATTTTGGCGGAGACTAAATGTGAGAGGTATAGTCATCAATTTATTAGAAGTTTTTGGTGAGACCGCCATGTGCAGTGCATAAGGTTGGAGTTTTTTTTGGTGTGTCAGGGGGGCACTTTGGTTAAGTGGGATGTGTAGCATTGAAAATCTCTGATGTAGTTTGAGGTCGCCTTTTTACTATTTTGGTAGCTTTAGAGTTTCCTAGCTTGGGAAATGGTTGAGTTACATCAGTGTATATAGTTCTCCCATGAAAGGAAGGAAGGAATGTCGACCCTTGGTTGGGGATTTCAACATGGTTAGGTATCCTTTGGAGATGTCTAGTGGGGTCGTGTTACAAGATCCATGCTTCGATTTAATAGATTCATTGAGGATTGTGATCTCATAGATCCTCCATTGGCAAACGACAAGTTTACTTGATCTGGCTTGAAGGATGAAAAAGTCAAGTGCAGGATGGAATAGGTTTCTCTTTTCTAAGGCTTGGGACGAGTTATTCCCAAATCCTAAACAGAACTTGGGGTTGAGACTTACTTCCACCAGCTTATGTGGGGTTCAAATCCGTTGACAACATGTGGCCGTCCCACCCTCCTTCAAGATTCCTTATCCTCGTGGTGCGATGTCAAGGTGGATGGAAGGTGGGAGGGATTTGCTTTCTTGGGCAGTTGAGAAGTCTTACAGCTTCCGGAAAGGAATGGAATCTTTCAACTTTAGGGGATCTTAGGAGAAAGAAGTTGACGATTGTGGAAAAGTTAAGGATCCAGTCATCAGAAGAGGGGGTTTTGACCAGGGAAAATAAAGAGGAACGGTTATCTATGAATGGGGAGTTTGAGACCATTCTTATAAGGGAGGATATGAGCTTGGGACAAAAGGCTAAGGTGAATTGTGTGAAGGAGGGTGACAAAAACACCTTCTTTTTTCGGGCTTGTTTTGTATGTCTTTCATTTATTCAATGAAGATTCAATTTCTTACCCAAAAAAACAACCCGCAAAAGCTATTCTAACCAAAAAATAAATATAATAAACAACTAGAGAGCGAAGACTAGTGAAATAGAATCAACCAAAAAGCCAAGCTCAGAGAAAGATAAGTAAACTTACCAGAGTTTGGGGTCAGTGGGTGTTTGAGAAAGTCGACTCTTGATAAGATCTACAGCCGCTGCTTTCTTCTCTAATAAGCTGTTAGTTTAATGAATTATCATGAGATTGTAACTGGAAAAAGAAGAGTAGACACGAGATAGACTATTGAAAATATAATCACCAGACCGGTAACAGAAGATTAGGTTATCCCACAACTCCAACTCCTCAAAAATTTTGACTGCCTCCCCAATCAAACCGCAGCTCACTAAAAGTTCTCCATATTCTCTGAAATTCAAGTCAAGGACCATGAACTAAAGAAGATATAACAAGTTTAGCATAAACTGGGTACAGAACTTTTTTAAAAACCCACACTTCTTTGCCAATCATGACAAAGAATGGAGTGTATGGTATGGAACTTTTAATTTAAAAACTTCAAACTTCGATGATAATCCTGACAAAGAATGGAGGGTAAAAGTCATACTTCCTCAAAGCAGGAAAAGTAGGAACATAAACCCCGCAACAGAAATACATCCTTTGAGCCACTCCTGGATAAGAATCATAAATACCCTGAACCTGGAACAATGAAAATTATTGATGAGAGACACCACGGTAAACATAATGAAGATGATCCATCGGACTTCTGTTGTACAACAGAAAGAACATTTACTTTCCTAGAAGTCCACGCCCACCTCAAGGCCCAGACTTAGGAGATATAAAAGTACAGCAGAAAGTACATTATCAGACACAAAAATTAAGAGGTAAAAAGACAAATGTAAATAATGCCCAGCCCATATTCCCACTTCACCGTCAGGGAACCAAACTTACTTAGAATAAGATAGAAACAAAAGTTCAAGACAGACCACCAAAAAAGTCGAGGTTTTAGCAACAGGTGATTAAATGATAAGAGAAAAGGTATCTTCGAGGAGACTGATGAAATTGGAGAAAAGATGCACTTCATACCAATTTTTCCATCATCACCAATGCACGCTCCTTTGTACGACTACGAGTCGATTCCCATCGAACTCGCAAGATGTTGCAGAAAAACCTCACCTGAAAATGATTGAAAATTTACATCAAAATTAAATTAAGTAAATGAAAAGGTCAAGTGCAAAATTAGAATAGATCAATCCATTGAAAAATTCTGAACATTTGAAAGGTCAACATTGAAGAATAACAGAAAACGAACGAAATTTTACAAACTTCATGTGCATAAAAATTGAAAGATTACCAAAGTAAAACCAAACATGAATAATTTAAGGCTAAATATATAATTTAGTCCCTTTAAGAACTAACCTGCCATGGGCTGACCAGAACAACTAATCCTATATTTTCTAGCAATAANAAAAAAAAAAAAAAAAAAAAAAAAAAAAAAAAAAAAGAATTTATGTTCAGAAAGGCGTGGCTTCACAATCATTTTTTAACTGACATTTCAATTAAAAATGGAAGATACAAAAAAAGGAGGGGGAAGTGTATCCAAACCCTGTAATTTAGTAAAAAAAGAAGATGCCACAAAAAGCTCTCTAATGTATCAAGATTGAAATTCACAGACATCTTCCATGACAAATGTAGTTAGGTCATGAAATGAGTTTGCTCTTACCATAAAGAATGATGAATGCTGACTATCGATAGCTTCTATATATGGAGCCATATCCCACCCTGTAGAAAATAAAATTTTCTCATAATATCACAAAAAGAAGAGTTAAAAAACAAGTACTGTCTTTAAGTCGAGATAGCAAGCAACTAGAATGTGGGAAGTGAAATCGGAGTCACTAATTACATAGTTACAACCCGTCACTCATTTATATGATCCCAATCTAATTCAAACTTGAATCGCTTCTCTTAGAATTAAGACAATGTGGCTCAAATAAAAAAGTTCGTTTTTATAGTTCTTATTTAACATTTTTCAAATAAAAAAACAAAGTTATATTTTATATATGTTCTAGTTGTTTGGGAATAACTCCAATTCAAAATCTTTTGAGCTAAAATATTTCTTTTATTCCACTTCAAAAAAAAATAATAATAAGTCTTTAATAAATACGTGATAGAAAATAATGATCAAAAAAACATTTTCAGATTATTTAGATGATTGATTAGTAATTAACAAAAGTTCACCGCTTAATCATTAGCATGCTACATTACACTCATACAAGCAGCAAGCAAAACACAGATGATAAAGGAATATTTGAATTACACTGTACAATTATAGCACTTATTAGTTTCAATTCACAATCATGGCTTAAATTAAAAATCCAAAGTTGAACTAGTTAAATCCCTTCCAGCAATACAATAATTGTAGGGAATTAAGCAGTCATGTGCAGTGTACGGTATTGAAGTTCAGGCAAAACCTTATCCCTAAAAGCTTCCATCATAATAGTGATAAAGAGAATTCATTATCTATTCAAAAGTTCATGTCGATTTCCGCCCCCCCTCATTCATCGTAATTAAGGCTGTAGTGCACTTGATCCATGGGGGTGCAGTTAAAGTCACAACACTTTACTGATGGATATGGGGGAGTACTTAGATCTAAGACATAAATAAATATCAATAACCAACGTTGTCATTGACAACATCAGGTCAAGTGAACTCACAAGCTTCGCTCATTACATAAGCCCCACAAGTTAGGCTGTTTAAAAGAATGCATATTAAGAAGGCTACAGGGCTACTTGTATTTTCTACTCGTATGTTTTCTCTTATATATAAATAAATAAAATCTAAAAGAACAGAGATTTGTTAAAGCTTCTTAGAACATTTTTCATGGGAGCCAAACTGTTCCTTAAGTCTCTTATTCACTGATATTGCAACCAATAAAGAAACAGAAAGCACACAAAATTCATATAAAACAGACTCACTCTGCATCTCATCAGATCGAGAACTCTTCTCAATTAGAAGGCATTTTGCCAAAATGGTTGCCTGCTGGATTGTCTTGAGGTCAGAAACTGTGGAACCACCACTCTGTATTGCATCTGTTTCAGTTCCAGACATGTTACCATTATTTACCAACTTTGGCGCCATCAAAATGTCAGAGGTCTCAGAAGCTTTGGTTTCGAAGGGCAAATTATCCTTATCCATGGAAGGACAATGTGTCTGGTTCTTAAGGTCACTGTCTAATGAGACTGTATTTGCAACAAGAACCAATTGTGCCTTTGGCTCCACCTACAATAAAAGATATATCTAAGCTGAAACTGACCAAAATTTCAAGAAACCACTAAATTGCACTTTATAACCTCTCACCTGATATGAAGTACGAAAACCAAGAACACCCGTAACAGAAAGCTGAAGACCAGATTCCGCTTCAGCTGACTCAAAATGCTGCCTGCCAAATAGCTATCTCAGCAAAAATTAAATTGAGCAAAAGAAAATGGCAGGTTGTGACAAAAACATGAAATTTCCGTAAGTGGTTAGATTACCCTTAAAAAAAAGTAATGATTCATACATGGAACAATAATGCGAGTATGAAAAAAAATCAAGATGAGAATACATGGGAATTAATACACGTAGTTCATCAAGGCTAGATAGTGCATTAGTCATTAATGAATAAAATTAAGACAGTTTCTCAGGATATTTTAATTCTTACCCGCATGAATCAACTCTTCCATAATAATACTCCATTATCCCAGCTTCCAAATGAACCATGGAAACAATTGTTGAAGCCTCTCCTTCTTGTAAATTAGTACCCCAATAGCTCTTTACGTTTTCCAAAATGCCAAAATGAAGTAAGGATTCACCCATAAGAACATGCAAATGTTCAAACAAAGAAGAAGACCGCTCATCTAAAATTCTCTGTTGAAGAAACACAACCCTGGCAAGCCACCAAGAAATGCTTTTCATCCCACATATTGAACTTGCATTTTCCTTAAATAGCACATCTTTTATCCTTGTGAGCAGCATCTTTGCAAACACTATATACTACAAGACACGAAGAAACGCTATCTAAAAACAACAGCAAGCGAAATACTGCAAGCAGATTATGACTGGAAAGTTTAATATGAAATTAACAAACACACACATACGCATGAACATGAATACGTGCATTGCGCACGCGCGCGTGCATGCATATGTGTATATTGAATGCACGTCAATCCAATATGACATTTCAGAAGTCATCCGGCCGTACCTGAATATTGGTGAATTTACCAAATAAATCGGAGCCGGTGGACATGAGCTGATGCCTCGCCCAATTATCCCACTCCGCAAAATCTTCAGTTTTCGGCTCTATGACTGCCATGGGAGATCTAGCCAGTCCCTCTAATGTTCTACAAAATTGCATACATAAAATAAAAGCATCAATTAGGAAACAGAGATAAAGATAAATGAATTCCCATCATTTTAAATCTCCATGAAGAATAGCCGAAGCCTCTGCTTAAGAAAACATAACAACTTTAAACGCGGGAAATCGTTATTTTGGCTCACCCAGTCACGTTACACTGAGAAAACGCGAGAAACGATGAAATTGCAATACAAATCACGATCATCAGTCTATATAATTTATCCTCCTCATTTTCAGATTCACTGAAAATGAAATTCTCAGCGCGCTCAAGCAACTCAGTGTACACCCGCTCAGCGCACTCGGTCGAGTCAGTGAATGGAAACTGTGACTGATTGACAAGTCCAAGAACGAGCCGAGCAGCGTCGGAAGCAAGGGTTTTCCCATAGTCGCCGGCTACAATAGCACTCACGAAGGCGTCAAGAGGTTCGTGGAGATGATTGCGTGAAGTTTGGTTTTGAGAAGCTACCGGACAGTCCAACGGAGGAGAAGAAAATGTACAGCGGAGGAGACGAAGCTCGAAAGCTCGGAGAATCTCCGGCGCCGATTCCGACATTTTCGTCAGGGTCTGCGGATGTCCGGTGTGGAAGATCGATATGGTTTAAACGGTGGCGCCACCGCGCGTAAGAACGGAAAGGGTTTATGGTTTAGGGAATGAACTGGAATTTACCTGTCAAACCCTAGACACATTTTTTCTTTTATTTTATCGAACGGTAAAAAAATTAAAATAACGCTGAAAATACTCCAACACACGTGCGGAAAACGTGTGGATGACAGCTTTCGTGCAAGCACTATTTTTTTTTTTTTCCAGATTATTGTATATTTAAAAATATAAAATTAATATAAATACTTTTAACATATAAATAAACACGTCTTAATTATATACTAATTACAAAGTAATTAAAATTAGTAGTTGCTAGTCCCCTTATATAGAATGTTCATTATTCAAGTTTTAAAAAATTTAAAGATGTTTTTGAAATTTTTTTTAAAAAAATATTAATAATTTGTTTGAAAACTAAGCATACTTTTTAAAATTTTTTAAAATTAAAAAGTATTTTTGAGACGTGTTTTTAAAGTTTAAAGATATTATTGAAATTTTTAAAAGATTATGGACGTTAGTGAAATTTTTTTAAAAAATTGGTATTTTTTAGATAAATTAAAAATTAAAATTATTTTTAAGATTTAAGAAAATTAAATAAATATATTATTAAATTTTTTTCAAATTTTTCATATTTTTAAAATTGGAAGATATTTTTATTAATATAATCTTATTTTTATTATTCCCTCAAAATGGGGTAATCACAAATTAAATTAAAAATAAAAAATAATACAGGTGGAGGAGACAGACAATGAGTGGCTGGAAAAAGGAGGAAGCTTGTTGATGGCTGCGGCTGGCTATGACCACGTGGCGTGACACCTGGATTCCTCGCGCATTTGATTTGATTTCCAAGTAACGACAATAAATAAATTAAAAAAAATAAATAAATAAATACCCAAATAGAAATACGCCAAAAAAATACCCAACGCATTTATTCTCTAATAAATTTCATATTACACCTCACCACTTCATTTATTGATATTCTTAATTAATTCATACTTCATTTTCATGTACAAAATACAAACATAATCACTAATAATAAATCCAAATTATTAATTTACATTATAGTATAAAACAACTCGCGAACAAAAATCAAGAAAAATCTTTCATTTTTTTTACTCCCATGGTAATAATTTATATACTTTAATAAGAAATAAAATTGGTATACCTAACTTTGAAAAAGTTCGATACTTTAATATATGTCTGTAATGATTTCATTTAATTCAATTAATGATCGAGACATTAAATTTATGAAATCAAATGTTGATTCATGAGTATCCTTAATCTACAAGTGTCCACTTACCAAAAACATCAATAAAATAACGTACAAAATAATATTTGATTTAAAATATTATACTTTTAATTCGTTTTCCATATTTTCTACCTTCAATTTAATATTTTATAAATTACATTATAACTCAAAAGATAATTAGTATATATTCATTATATTAAGATTGAGTATTTAATTTATAATAATATAAATAGTTTTAAAATAGAATTGTAGAAATATGCTTCCACAAAAATCGTATTAAATACAGTGGCGCCACGTGGATAAATCGGAATCTAAAAAAAAAAAAAAAAAAATCGTAAATAAATAAATTAATATAAGTATCTGTATTGTTTTTGCACGACGGAAGGTGTTCGAAGCCCAACCGCCTAAATAAAACGCGGAGCTTTGAGCAATCACGTGAACGCTGCCCAAATTTCGTCCAATTAAAAAAATTAATAAATGATAAAAAATAAATTATATATTAATTTAAATTATAATTTATAAATACTTATTTTATTTTTTGGGAGTTGATCGTCAGATCTCATATCCCGTTCGAGCAGGTGACGGCAGCCGGACATTTTTGGGCGTTGTCCATCTCCGGAATTGCGAGCGAGAAAGAAAGAACGGAGAGCCCCTTTTCGTTCTGCTATTCTGAGCCCACAGCACCACCCAACAACCAAGGGGAGACACAGAAAGAGGTCATGGATAAANTTTTTTTTTTTTTTTTTTTTTTTTTTTTTTTTTTTTTTTTTTTTTTTTTTTTTCTGTTTGTTGATCTGCTTTTCAGCTGATTCTCTGACGCATCTGTATCTATGAACTTCCATTTCTTTCCCCCGACTTTATATGAAGTTTCTTTGTCTTCGTTATTCGCAGGTTTTGTTGTGTTTCTTCTCGCTCTGTTTTTGCTGCTGGACGGGTGTTTTTGTATTAGATCCCAATTATTTCGATAAATCTTTGAATTGCATTTGTGTTTATAACTTGTTTGGATTTGGATACCGAGTAATATGGCAATTCTGGTTGGTCTGGTCCGGTGTTATTCTTTCATTACCTTTCCGTTATTATTATTATTTTTTTTCTTTTCTAATTTCTTAGCTTACTTGTTTGACATTCTGACGAATCTGCATCGTTTTTTCATCATTTTATGCATATATTCCCCCGTGTCTTGGTCGGTATCAGATTCCGTATATATTGTCTGAACTATTCTAAATTTGCCGACAAAAAGATACTCGACGGCTTACATATGTTATTGTACCTGTGTTGTTAAGAATTCGACTTACCATTGACGCCAACGGTTTTTCCTTTGATTGCTTAGTTCTTCCTGAAATTATATCTATATGCAATATCTGCCTTAATATGTTGTATTGATGAAGTTGGTTTGCTCCTTGATGATGACAGGTTGCAGGTTTTGTGTCTCCTCTTAGAAGACAAAGAGAGGCTAGAGAAGTTATAAGCAAATGGGACCAATGGATTATGAAAGTAACAGTTGGATATGGGATGGTGTGTGTTACTACCCACATTTGTTTGGTGGTTTGATGCTCACAGCGGCCTTGCTTGGATTTTCTACGAGTTATTTCAGCGGGATTGGAGTACCATCTTTGCCATTCTTCTGGTCTGATTTTGGTATCTTCCAGAAAAGAAAGAGCGAAAAGAAGCGCATTCGGGTCTACATGGATGGGTGTTTTGATCTCATGCATTTTGGTCACGCCAATGCGTTGAGGCAAGCGAAGGCTTTGGGAGATGAGTTGGTGGTGGGTGTTGTAAGCGATGAAGAAATCATAGCGAATAAGGGTCCACCAGTGTTACCAATGGAAGAAAGGTATCCGCTGAAATCTTATTTATGTTCTACCCATCTTCACTCCTTATAGATTGTAGGTTGCCTTAATCTTCTTAGATATTTATACATTCTATTTTATTTATACTTTTTGTTGTTGGAATTATTTTTAACTTTTCATAACCCACACACCTGAAGTCACAAAATTTAGAATGTTTACAGAACTAAAATTTTACCTCAATAATTTGCTCAGCTTCTTCTAACCGAAGGCTCCTTTTAGGCTGGCTCTCGTTAGTGGTTTGAAGTGGGTGGATGAAGTTATTTCCAACGCCCCATATGCAATTACTGAGCAATTCATGAACAGACTCTTTAATGAGCATAAGATTGACTATATTATTCACGGAGATGATCCATGCCTACTTCCAGATGGGACTGATGCATATGCCTTAGCTAAGAAAGCTGGACGGTTCAAGCAGATCAAGCGTACTGAAGGAGTCTCCAGCACCGATATCGTAGGTACTGTCTTTTAATTTTCTCCAAGCAGTTTTTGGTTGGTGCCACTTTGTCATCCTCTCTTCTCTTGCTTTCCCCGTTCATCTCCTTGCTATATATTTTGGTCACTGTCACGAGAAACATAACTTTGTTTTGCATTTTCTTGTATTGTCTTTTAACCTTGCATTAATTTCTTGATGTAGGAAGAATACTCTCTTCCATTAATGATACTATGGATTCAGAAGATCACAATGCAACATCCATGAATGGAGATTCTAAGAAAGGAAGTCCGTCCCATGGTGCCCTTTCTCATTTTCTACCAACATCACAACGTATTGTACAGTTTTCAAATGGAAGGGTATGGTTCTCTAGTGACCAAAAGATTCTTGAAGCCTTATACAGGAGGATTGTTTTTTAGTAGATACTGATTCACCTATCTTGTCCATACAGTGTTTGTTTTGACAATAAATGGAACAGCACAATCTGTAACCGATGCATCTAATGAAATATTGATATTACATTTAGTTTTGAGGGTTAGATGATAGACCCAGTTATTTAGGTTGGTTGTCTCACTTTTGTCTATGAAATGATTTCCGTTTCTTATTAAAAGAAGTGTTAGGAGGAAACATGTGAGTAGGGAGAAACTAATATATTGTGCATGTAGCGTGTTGTAATGGGTGAGCCCTTAAATGAGTTGGTAACTGATGCGGGTGGGAATCAAGAATTCTTTTGTGAAGGGAGAACTTATGCTTTTGCCTGGATTGGGATAGTCTGGTTGTTAGGAAGAGATAGGGATTCTTTAAATGTCACTTAAGCTGCATTTCTGATAATCTTCTGAAATATAGTAGATTCTATCGTTTAGTTTGCATGCCGTGGGTCTATTCTAATATTTTTTAGTTACATGAAATTTCTAGTTGGAAATTTATTTTTTTATCTTACATCTATTCATCTATCAAGAACTTGACTGGATAACATGAAAGGGCAATTCCTTGGTAGAAATTGTCTTTGGCCTCTGTATTATACAGGATGACATAAAATGTCTTTGGAAATTTTTTTCCTTTCATCCCTCTAGGAATTCATTCTTCTAGATTCTGTTTGTATCTAGCCTCTGTATTAATCTATGTCCATGTCCCGCGAGCAAACATGATATTCTTCCCCTCTTTGAGTTTTTATAGCTTAGCCTCCGCTTTGTAGTAGATTCTGTTTTGCGGCTAATCCATTAATGCTAACAAATTATCATATCCAATTTTAGGGGCCTGGACAAAATGCTCGTATTGTGTACATTGATGGGGCTTTTGATCTTTTTCATGCAGGACATATTGAGGTATGAGCTTCACAGTTTTTACAATCTCTTCTCTATTCATCCATCACTCCAGATTGTTTATGTGAAACTTAACATTGGTTTGTTTTTTGATATTTTATGCTTACATGTGTCTGTGTGTATAACAATTCTTTGCTTTGAATTTTTTCAGTACTCCTCCGTTTAAAACAATAGATTTTAGCTGGGGAAGATTATGTCTCTAGGATGCTGATTCCAAAACTGTGCATAAGCTTTAAAAGCTTGACTAGGATTCTTAGACCTTATGATTCAAAGAGGTCACTTCCTTTGTTGGGAAAAGCAAGCCTTCACGATGAACACCTAAACATTGCAGAGGGTAGTAGTGCTAGTAGCTGTGTTACACATACTGCATGTCTGACAATGGTTAAAAGACAGCAGGAGTATATCTTAATATTTTGAAATAATTTTCTTAGTTTCATTTTTTGAAGGCAGGATTAGTTTGAGTAAGATCCAACTCGCTAAGTGTGAGTCATTTGGCAGCTACAGATTTAATTATGAGCTTGGATGGGAATGTTATTGACCATGAGCTAATACATTTGAAACATTTTCTTTCTTTTAAAGTGAACAGTGGAAATTAAGTATTCTCTGCATTCTTTTCCACTATTTCAATTCATTTATGTATGAATTTGATTTGTGCTTTACAGGCTACTTAATAATAACTGAATAATTTCTCAGGAATAACCCCATTTTGTGATCGCATCATCCTCCTTCTTTTCAGATTCTCAAGAGTGCTAGGCAGCTTGGAGACTTTTTACTAGTTGGCATACATAATGATCAGACTGTGAGGTATCTCATTTTCTTTTCCTTCTCAATATTTGACTTGTTTGTACTTTTTCAATCAACTTTTTCGCTTGTTTCTCTCTTCCGGAAGTTTTGAATACCTTTCCTGAGACTATGGCTATGGACTTTTCCCTTAGATTTTAATGAGCTAGCAAAGTAGAAGTTAATATCTCATTATCTCCTGCAGTAAACTCAGAGGGAAGCAATTTCCAATTATGCATTTACACGAACGTAGTCTCAGTGTGCTGGGTTGCCGGTACGTCGATGAGGTGATCATCGGTGCCCCTTGGGAAATTACAAAAGACATGGTAAGTTGTGTGCTCCTGTTTTGGTTTTTCTTTAAACATTATACCCATTCATCCACATTGCTTGTTGGAAGCCCCTTTTTCCCTGCGTGGGTGAGAAGCAAGGAAATGGATAGAATTTAGACTCTATGTCGGCATCCAATGATTGCTTATGAGAGTCACTCTCTTTAGCATCAACTATGAGGTTCTAATTACTGAAGCATTCTTTTTCTGGCAGATAACTACCTTCAATATATCTTTAGTTGTGCATGGGACTGTTGCTGAAAACAACTCTTTTGCTGTAAGTTTAGCTATTTCACTGTAGATGAGATTTTTTTTTTTTTTCAAATTTTAAATTTAGCCTCTTCATAACTTTCTTATTTACAAAGTCATGACAAGATGAGCTCGTCTGTTTCAGGGCGACAGTGATCCGTATGCCGTTCCAAAGAGTATTGGAATTTTCAAGTTGCTTGAAAGCCCTAAAAACATTACCACTACTTCAATAGCCAAAAGGATAGTTGCCAATCACGATGCTTATAAGGTACTCACTCTATGCTCTTATTTCTTGAGCCTAAACTCCAGAAAAGTAATCTGCTTTGTATTTTTATAGAAATTTGAATGTGTTATTAGCTATCAATATAGACTATATCTATATATTTTCAAAACTGAATTACCAAACTTTCATTCAGAAGAAGTGAAAGAATCCAAATAATAACAAAAGAACTTTGCCACTTAAGCCCACAAAGTGATATTGTACTTAATAAAGGTCCAAACATCAACCGAAGACCTCTCAAATCCTCTAAAGACCTCATCATTAAAGAATAATTTTTGAAGTCAAATTGACAACGCCTTTATATTAACCAGATACTTGGGAATTCCTGTTTCTGCCTTTTAGACATATTGCTCTGACTAATGCTTAATCTAATGAATTTGTTGGACTTCATTTCTTGTGTATTTATAATATGCAGAAACGAAATGCCAAGAAAGTCGAAAGCGAGAAGAAATACTATGCAGAGAAGAAATACATATGTGGGGAATAAATGATTTTGGTTTACAATTTACTATTCGGCCTTAGGAACGTGGTTTGGTTGTTGTAGCTCTTGTTTCTGAAGATCTTCAGTACAGATTTTTCCCATGAAGATAGGTTTAGAACATGGAAGGAGTTGCATCCTTAAGAATTTGACATGGCAGTTAACTTTGTAATTTCATTGTAGGCGCTATAAGCTGCAGCTAGAATAGATGAAAATTGGGACACCAAAACTCTCAACTACACAATCAATTTGCTATTATGCGTGTAAACGTCCAAATCGTATAGGTACCATCTTGTGCCTTTATTGGCATTGTTTTTTTCGTTTCTTTTATTTTTTCAGGTAATTTAGGTGTTGGTTGTATTGTTATGAAAGAAAGAAGTAAAAGCAATATTTATTATATTATTTGATTGCTATGGAATTAGTATTCATTTCCCCCAACTCCTGTACTTTTGGTTCATATTAGTTTTCTATTCCTTGTTATACCATCGGGATTTTCTATTCCTTGTTATTCGATCGGGAGGGTGGGTAAGAAGTTTCGAAAGAGGGTGGGTACGAAGTTTCGAAAACTAGTCTATTGTGAGTAAGAAGTTTAAAAAACTGGTCTTTTTATATTTTGGTAGCGTGTCTGTGGATCCCTCTTGTTCCTGTTTAGTCTCCTCCGTTTCTTTCCGTTTCTTAATAAGAACAGAATAGGTGATGGTATTTTGCCAAAACAGTAGACACAGGTAATCTCGATATTTATCACCATATCTTTGGAAAATAGCTGTGTCAAAACTCGTTTTATCTTAGTAATTCATTTTCAAAGAACTCTAGGAACTCTCAATTTTGGTCTCATAAATTTAAAAAAAATGTTAAATAAATTAGTGAATTTTTATTAAAGTTCAATTACTTCAACGGGCACAAAATTAAAAATAAATAAATAAAAAGAAGAAGTAGTGTTATCCATCATGATCTCATCAAAATTTGGATACCATACTCATAGATCAAGTAGAATAACTCTAATTCATTAGATTCCAGTCAAGAAGTTCTGGAAGGTGGGGAAAAAATTTGTACATGAGCTCATAGTTCTCAACAAGGCAACTCCTCATATTCGTGCAAAAGCATCGTCACTTCCCAAGAAAAAGCTGCCACATGGTGATGAACAATAGAGCGAGGGCATTATATTTATACCCATATGTTCTTCAACTCAAATTTGCTGCAAATTATCCTATTATCTAGCACCCCATGAGATCAAAAGATAGTAATTTTTCCCTATGTATATGTACCATACCATCATCGAAACCATGTTATAGGCGAGGACGTTTGTTGTGGCAGCTGCGGAATCATGCAGTGCTGTTGGTGCCATTGATGAATGGCATTAGCTCCATCCATTCCTCCATAGCCATAAGGGTGTTGTTGACTGCTTAAGTTGTCATCTTCAATGTCCATTGTCGCTTCTCCAACTTCTTCAGCTTCCATCAACTGAGGAGCCTCCTCTTGTTGGACAAGCATGTTCGTGGAAGCAGGAACCTGCAGCCGCGGAACCCAAGGAACAACAGCAAGATTTTTGTTCTCCGTCCCCATTTCGTCGTCCTCCTCACCAAATTTCAGCCGCCCATCATAACGGTTTTCACGAAGAATATCGCCTGATAATTGTCAGTTACATAGAGATCAGAATCAATCTAAACAATCCATTTTGAGATACCAACAACAGGAACTGAACGATTAGTGTTTCTCAGCAACAATGGTTAAACCCTAGATCTTTTCTTCGTTTTCAGCAGTTATCCATTCCTCAATCCAATATCTAATTAGTTTAAATGTAGAATTCAAAGATCGAAACGGAAGTGAGAAAAATCCGGAGAAACTATGTTGAAATCGGTACTTACTCTTGAAGCCAGATATAATGTCGGAATCAACAGAGACTGAAAGAGGAGAAGACTGCAAGAAAGACGTGTTAACAGGCTTAAACAGAACAATAGCCCTCTCTTGATTATCGCAGAGAGGGCGATCTTCCATAGCAGAAGCTGAAGCAGCAGCAACAGAAGAAGCGTCCGGCAATTCCTCAATCCTCAGACCGTTCCCTCCTGCTACATAATTTACAGGCATCATTCGTTCTTCGTTTAAACCAGCAATTTCCGGCGGTTCTTCTTCTATAATAGGCGGTAAACCAACATCCTAGAAAATCGAAGAAAATTTCTCAGAACAAAGCTTCACAAACTCCATTGAAAGAAACAACAACACGGAAGCAAAAAGTAAGAAGAAGTACCAGACGGCGAATCTTCCAGGCAGGCGACGAGAGGGAGAAATCCGAGAACTCATCGTTAAATTGATCGAGATCTTTTCTCTTCATCTTCATCTCCGATCAAAGAACAGAAAAAAAAAAAAAAAAACTCCTCCCCCAAATTTCAATTGTAAATACTCCACGGAACTTCCTTTTCCCACCTCAGAAAACAGAACCCGCGCTTAAAAATCTGATACCCTTCCCACGAACTTCAATGAAGAGTATACGAATCGGAAGGGTTTTTATAAAGAAAAGAAGGAAATACAGAGAGAATTGTTGAAGAAGAAGCCACGCTAAGAGAGAGAAGAAAGGGCTTTTGTTTTCTGGCAATCTCTAGAGACCTCTGGAAGGCCCCACTGTCGGAGAAGATGAACCCCAATTCGCATTTTATATTATAATAATAATAATAATAATAATAATAATAATAGTTGTTTGTTTTTTTAAATTTCGCTAAATTTTAAAAAATATATTATAAACTCTCCATTTTTTTTTTAAATATTAAATTACAAATTTAGTCGTTTAAATTTAATTTTTTTGTGTTGAAATTAAAATTTTATCTAAAATCTTAATAATAATTTCTATAGTTTTATAAAATTCGTATGCCACATTAATCATCGCTACAAAGATTTAGTATGAAAAAATAACTTAAATATTCCTTCAAACTTTTTATCTAATATTTTAATAGTTTTTCTACTTTAATATAGTTTTAAAACATTCATAAAAGCACAAGAATATTTTATTTCTAATTTAAGAATAATTTGAAGTGATGCATCACGAATGCGTTCTAGGGAGAGAATTTGAGCCAAAAGGTCCTAAAAGTATAAATAAATAAATAATTTTAGAAAGAGAGAGATTTGGTTTAAGAAGAAAGTTTTAGAAAACGAGGGTAGAGAGAAAATTTCGAACTCGAGCCTCTCGCCTCAATTTAAAAAGAAGGTTTTAGAAATTCAAGGCAGGGAGAGATTTGGAAGGATTATATATGCAAGCAAGAGAGTAACAACTAGTTGTCTATATATTAAAATTTAAAATTTAGCAGTACAAAGATACCAAAATAATATTTAATACTACTTTTTTAGAAGGGTGAGCCAATCGCCTTAAATTAAGAATTATTGTGAAATTGAAACCAACTCTTTTCTAGAGAACTTTTTCCNAAAAAAAAAAAAAAAAAAAAAAAAAAAACTGTGCAGCCGACAACAGCCCTGACGTTAGTCTGATCCTACAAACGATAATAATACTGATTTGTACAAAATTACTCAAATTTATGATCATTGGTAGCTTTGTAAGTTTTTACTGAGTTCCAAGTTCCAACCATGTTTTTATTCAAAGATGAAGGTCATGTGAGGAAATGAATATCACAGGCATCCATCTATCCCACTGTGTTATGTATATGTAAAATATTCACATGCACATATATCAGAGGAAGAATTATTGAAGGGACATGCGATATGAAGATTATCAGGTTGATGCATGTTTTTCTGGAGAGAGGAGAAGAATGATGGAAGAATAACTAAGCATGGGGTAAAGATTTGCGTCGAGGAAGTGAGCGTACTGTTGAATTGCCACATCTCTTTCTTCAAGGTCGCTTGTGAGGAAGTCGAATGGTGAAATCTTACCTGTGTCCACCAATGGTTCCCATTGATATCCGGGTCTCTCGGGTAATGTCACGGTGACAGGTAAATGACTAGCATTGAAGGCGATGTAAATTTCTCGTTTCACTGAATCGACCTGGGTACAAATCATCTCAATATCAGAATCTACTTGAGTGCATGACTGATATGATCCCAACAAGTTGAAAAGCAATATGTTATATGTCAAGGTATCGAGTGGATACAAAAGACCTAGACGGGGTAAAACAAATTTAAGATTAAGAAGTATCTAATAGATTCTTGAACTGTCAATTTTGAGTCTAATTAAGTGTTTCACATATTCAACATTTTTTAAGATTAGCAGGTCTACTAAACATAAATTGAATCATGCAATCATGCGCGTTTAATAGGGACCAACTTTTTATTTGTGTTCAATAGATTTATCAATTTTAAGAAAATATTGAGTAACTAAATAATTATTAGACACAAACTTGAAAGCTTAAAGGGCTCCTGAGACACAAAATCGAAAGCTTAAGAACTTATTAGACATCCTCTAAAGTTTGGGAACCTATCAAACACAAAATTGAAGGTTTAGTGATCTATTACCTTGTTTAAAGTTAAGGGACCTATTTAATACAAATTTGAAATTTCAAACCTATTAGACACAACTTTAAATTTAGAGTTTAATCGTGTAATTTGAATATGAAATTTCAAACCTATTAGACACAACTTTAAATTTAGAGTTTAATCGTGTAATTTGATCTAAATAACCTTGCAACATGCCAGATTGGAAAAGAGAAGAATGGATGGTTTGAATGAGCAAGTACTATTTGGAAAAGGAAACATACCAGAGTAAAGGCGACAAAACGGCTTGCTTCAGACCAGTCAGGGTTTCCAGGAGAATGGCCATGCCATTGTAGTCTCTGAGCTGTGGGGAAATCATTCAAGCCCAGTGACTCGCATTCGCTGCAAGGTCATACAGAAAAAGTAATTCACAACACCGTACTACACGAAAGAAATCAATTCAGAAAAGGAAGCACATACTAGCGGAATGTGGTCATAAGTCTGCAAAACCTATGGAAGTCAGAGGATGACTCTTCCATCTTATCCCAGCGGAAATAATTGATCTGCAGCAAAGTTAGCAGCTCTGATCAACATAATTGAATTTCAGCTCAACAATAAAGGTCAGAAAATAGCGAGCAAGGACCTACATAGTTATCATGGCAATACGTGTTGTTGTTCCCCCCCTTTGTGTGGCCATATTCATCACCCATATATATCATTGGGACGCCCTGGTCAGATAAAAACAGTTGGAACAAAGCTTAAACACTAATTTTGCAAGAATTAAATCGACAAATTGGAGAGGGATGTTCTATTATTCATGTTTTTAGACTTCTTATTATAGTGGAGAGAAACTATGATCAAATAAATGTTGCAACTGGAGAAATATACTATAATGAGGCCTGTGTATACATGCTATGTATATGTAATCATACCGTATTATAAGAAAGTGGTCTCAGAGGAGATGTTTGCAGTCACCCACACAATTAAACCAGGATTTAGAGTTAAAATACATCGAGGGAGAATAATCTTGTTCAGAATTGAATTACTATTTTTTATTATTGGAGCACACACAACCAACATTTTTATTTCCGTCGCAAATTAAAATGCATGGTAGTGATGTCAAGTTATCAAATCGTATTAGGTGCTGTTCATTTTGTGGGAATCTTTGGATACCCACCTTCAGATATCCAAATTCTCATGTTCTTTCTGTCAATGGTTCTGAATGTGATTGCTGGTGAGAATTGTCTTTCCCTGCAAGTTATGTATATGCGTATTGTGTATGTTTTGCATTTGGTTGTGCTAGAGGATAGCCAACTAACCTCTAGTGACACTTCACCTTACAGAATTGACCCATATAGGCACCCGTGTTGGTTCAACTTTGGTGTCACTCCCCTTCATGTTCAGCCATAATGTTTTTCATGAGATACTGTGTTTGGATAGACCTAGTACCACTAAGGAATCACTAACTAATCTCTAGTGACACTTGGTTTATCAAGACTGGCCATCATAGACATAGTTGGTTCAACTTTGAGGTTACTCCTCTTCATGTTCAGCATAGGCCCCCTAGTTGATTCAATTTAGGGATTGGTTAATTGCTCACCTAGACAGAATCTTTCCATATTTTCAGTTAATTATGCATCAAAACATGTCAGTGCAAAACAGTTAGACATGGTGATTCCATGATTTCAGTTAATGTCTCATTGGTATCAAGATACATTTATGTATAACTGGTCAAGATCCTGCATTTTTCAATGTCACGAGCTTTAAGTACGAATATAGCTTGAAACCCTCAAAAGTGGGGCTATTTACTGGTACTTTTATATTCACCCATGCTACCTTTATTTTCATTCCAGATGGTACATGACTTACGAGGCGTATGGTAAGGGCATTCAATCTGGCAAGCCTATGGAGACATTGTCGGACTAAAGGTCCTAGGATTTTAGAATTACCCATTCATGTTTTGTGCTCTATTATTTTATTCCTTGTTTTTTAGTTATTTAAAAGTTCTTTATTCATTGAGTTAGATCCGGAACTCAAGGTTTCTATGAAATCTTTTACATTGGCTTACCTAAACTTCTGCTTTACCTTGCAAAAGTTCATATTTTGCATGCATGTAGTAGCAACCTCAAAAATCAAGTTTAAGAAGTCGAGTCGTTATAGTTTAAGACCTAAAGAATTAACATATCATATATTAAATCAGTGAATCTTACTTGGGAAACCATGAGGCAGACAAAGAAGTTTCGCATCTGTCTTTCCCTCAATTTCTTTACAGAGATGCTAACAAACTCTCCCTCCTGTATAATATGAGAAACAAGCACATTAAAAGGGGAGGGGGGAAATCACATTAAAAGAAAGTGAAACTAATAGTAAACAAAACCCAAAAAAAAAAAAGAACAAATCGAATATAGGTATGAATGTCTCCAAAATGGTGCAAAAAGCTCTCTGGAGACACCCGTATAGAAAGACTAATGCTCATTCTATTAAATAAAATCTTAGCAGCCTCTAATACTTATTTCAACTCATTGAACATTAAATATAGACTTTCAGGCAACTAATACTCCTACTGTCTCATGAAAATTTGATGCAAATATCTTTTCAGGGAAAACATACTTTGATGGTTCTTATTCTCTAGATCACACCCTTGGAGAACCACAGTAAGATTCAGTAAATTTAGAAGTATTCACGGCGAACTCTATCACCCTCACATTTCTCCTGTCCTTCCCTCTGGCTCTTGTGGATAAAAGAAAATCAAACATTTCAATAAAACGCGTCTTGAAATGTTGGTTCTGCGGTTAAGATACCCTCCACAAAGAGGGTGGTTCTAATCTTTCCTCCTCCCTAAAAGAAATAAAAGATATTTGTTTAGATTGATAAAGTTACAGCAAAACAGGTTTTAGCTTTTCATGGATCCATGGATGTCATCCATTTTGTTTCTTTTCGAGTATTCCTAATCTTGTTGTAGGTCTCGACGGTGGCATCATTTACGAACTTAATGTGTACTGAAAAAACATTCAGAAGGATGGCAAGGCATGGCTGGAAGGTAGGGATAGTAGCTGAAGAGAGGTGAAGAGTGAGAAGGGGAAGAGAGGCACGGTATGATGGTGGTAACTTCTCATAAATTCAATGAAAAAGTTACTTCATATCTCTTGGAGAGGAATCCAACAAGATTTTGAAGCCATTGGTGGAATTGAGCTTTCACCATTGAACTAAACTCTTGTGTAGCATCGGGGAAAAGAAAAAAGACATTGATGAGGTTTTCGGTCTTTTGGATGCACAAATAGCTAATGTATGCCTAGTTTCAAAACTGAAGAACAAACATGGTGATTAATCCTAGATTCTTTTCTTTCATTTATTGCAAAGGACTTGCAAAATTTCTTTGATCCTCGGTTAAAATCATAAGGCTCCCCATCTACTTTATATTTGTCTTTCAAGCGCTGGAAAGTGCTTGAAATGAAAAGAAGTACCGCCTAATGTTCGTTGTTAATAGGTCCAATTATCTTATCTTACATACCAAATCAATGACGATTGTACAAGATGCCTACAACCGATTGCATACCTGTCCACAGTTCCAGCTATTATTATGGTTTTCACCGTCATTGTTGTCTTCACCATTTGCTAAGTTATGTTTACTATTGTACGTCACTAAATCAGCCAAAGTGAAACCGTCGTGTGCACAAATAAAGTTGATACTATTCCACGGTTTCCTTCCTCCTCCCTGTAAAAGAATTGTTAGATACTTAACTCAATATGCAAAAAGAAGTCATTGTTCGATATTCTATTCAACATGCAAATACCCTATACAAAAACATAGTACGTAATAATTCATGCAATTAAACCAGGCAGTATGCCAAATCATTGCAATGCACAGCTCACAAAGCTTTTACTCGTTCAAAGCCCTGCTCCCTAGCAATGTACTCATCATGCTGGTTTCTAATATTCATGCCCCACAGGAAGCCTTGCACCAAAGCAATTCTCTGTTATGATGGCGCTATGAATGTGCAGTGCTTCTTTGCTTGATACTTCAAAACATTGACTCTCTTCTATCATTCTAGAAAATACATCCAAAGCTATTATACATCTCTGTTATCCTTTCCACAAAAAGTTGACAGGCCGGACTAAACTATCAGTATAAAAGTAACATTATATGACAAAAGAGAAGGAAGAGAAACTCTACACAACCTGGTAAAGATTAGGACTCCCGCAAAGACATTCAGCAAAAGCTCCAGAAAAGCCATCTGTGCCTTTGATGAACTGCCGTACAATGTCTCGGTACTGAAATTGACAAAAAAAAAAAAAAAAGGAAAGAAAAGAAAGTTATGATCAAATATCATAAACAATATGAAATTATGCAAGTACATAGCTGGAGGTTCTTATAGCACATTAGAATCCTTAAGACCTTTTGAGAAATCCTAAAGTTGGATAATTGAAGATCCACCAAATTCCAGTCATTCTTATTTTTATATTTAAGTCAGGTGGCACTCTTTTACTTTTTAACTTTCAATTTAATGGTTGCTTACTTGGTAGATTAGATCTCTAATACTTTCCACAAATGTCCTTAACCAACAGTCTCTCCAATTTCACAGCTCCGATGGTTTAAGATTCTGACTATCCAGAAATTAGACAAATCCCTCACTCGTCTTAAATAGTCTTCCATCTGCCGTTGGTTCAAGACACATATTTCGTGGTAACCATTTCCCAACAATCCTGAAGAATAAGTGAACTCCAATCAAAGAATAGGGAAGCAGTATCTATTTGCAATCTTGTTCATTGCATGACCATTCACACATCCTTCATGAGTTCATCCTTCACGAGTTTGTCCTTCTTAGGCATGTAATTTAGGCATGAGGGCTTGTTTTATTCAAATTAACCCTTTAATGAGTGCGTCTTGAACTTGATCCTGGGCTACATTATATTTTGTTGGGCTCAATAATCCATATGGTGGGTTAGATCCTGAGTATAAATACACCTTTCACACAAATTTTTTAGTGGAGCTAACGATTAATTGTGGAGAGGTTTTGCCTCCAATTGAAAGCTTGTTTTACTTCAAGTGAAAAGGGTTGTAACATGATATGGTAACTTCAGCCAACTGAACCTAAGAACCTTCATAAATTCTCATGGATATGCAAATCCCTACGTCACAAATGCTAAAACCCCCAAATCAAATTGATTTCATCCAAATGACTGTAACCCTAGGGAATTTGATCTAACAATCTTGTTGAAAAACAGAATCTTTAAATCTAAAATATCTAAGAACCCCAAGACGATAAGAATCACTCTGAAAAAAGTAAAATTCGGATTATCTTATTAATCGAAATCTTGCCGAAGAACAAGACCTTTAAATCTAAAATATCAAAGAACTCCAAAACCATAAGAATCACTCTAAGGGAAGGTAAGATTCAGGTTATCTTGTTAATCAAACATCTCTCGAGGCAAAAATATTTGTTTGAGATTCGAATCACTCCACAAGTAAAATTGATCAAGTCAAGCTTAAATAATTCTAAGCATGCAACCACTACATAGAATTACAAAAAAAATTAGTAAAATTAGTCCTTGGCTAAAAGAAGGCAGGAATGCTCTTTCAAATACATTTTCCAAGTCTATTTTACAAAGATAACACACCTGACTTTATATTGCCTCAAAATGAAACTCTTGACCTTCCATGAGATATTTCAAGAGATGTAACTTTCATTTTTTATGACCATAATTAGCCACTATATAAATGAAAACTTAAAGTAGATAAAAAGTCTTATCGTACATTAATGAAACGCCATAACTTTAAATTATGGTCCATCCAAAATTTGTAACCATCCAAGAATAAATGAAACTTGATTCTTATTTAGTGTGGCATGAATTACAACTTGAGTTTATCTTGTGGTAATTTGAACAACATTTTTTCAGCATCTTCTTGAAGTTCATATTGCATGATTGAGATATTTTGGTTCTTATCACAACATCTCATGATCCAATGTACAAAGAATATAAACAAATATTTTTAAATTGCATCACTATCAATAGTTATAGTTTTTTTTTTTTTTTTTTTTTTTTTCCTCATTTTCCCAAATATTATTATGGAATAACGAACAAAAAGGAAAATAACTACGCTGACCTTCCCATTCCATTCAGACCAAACACACCAGTGAGGAAATGTACCAACTTGGTAGAGGCCCCCAGCATCCCATGCTTCTGCAATGAGCTATTTCCAAGATGAAAAGGAATAAGATTAATTCATAATGATAGCAACAAAAGGAAGAAAGGAATTAATCCGTGAGATGGTGACATCAAATTCAATCGATATAAAATTCCTTCCATGAGATCAGAAAGAAGACTAAATACTAAGAACCATGTCTTAAAGGAGTGCGTATTTTATTTACTTGACGTGCACTTCAAACTCAACCCTAATTAGTAAGATCGATGTACAACCATAATAATAATTAGGAAATCCAAAATGATGAGATTTTAGGTTTGTAGAAATGATAGCTAAGCAGATCAATTAAGATTGTGAGATTAGCTCCATGTTATTGTAAATTCTGGTGAGACTTAGAAAATAATCGGTGGAAGCTAGGTCAGTTCTAAGAAAAAAATTTGGAGACAAGGCTAAAGGTCATATTATCTTTCCCAATAAAATCATAATTCTTTATCCGTAATTAAGGTAAAAGATCTAATGAAGCTCCATTTTGAAAATGTTTCGCCTAAAAACCACACTCCAATTTAACTTATATGAAACATTTAAGTTGAAGATTGACATTTCATGAAGAGAAACTGGATAAGTAATCAAGCATTGCCTAATAAATCCTCAAAGAGGAAATTATCCAAATAATGATCAAAACCCTTGATGCCTGTCGATTTCTGAAAATGAAAATGTTTACAGATAAAAAAAAAAGGTTTAGTTGCCTACTCCAAACGCCTGTTTTGCAGTTATTTTGATTTTGAGAAATGGGGAAAGAGTTTAGGAGCAAACTGGATCATGTAATATTCCCAATACTTTTCTAACAATTTCCTTACAAAAGAAATGTATCATCTCCTTTTTCTAATTTTATCTTTATCTACTGCAACCACAACCTCCAAAAATGGGGTAGGATATGGTACTTATGTCTCCACTGACTACTCGGTCACGTATGGGCCATGCCCCTGATCACTTGAAAACTAGTATATCAAATTCTAGAAAAATAACCATATCTCTTATTTCAAGATATGATTGATGAGATGATAATGGGATAATATTGTTCCCAACAAAATACCACCGATAGAATATTATTAACTCATGGCTCATTGTAATAAGCGACGGTTTTTTGTTGAACCATATCCTTACGCCTATTACAATGCACCATATAAGGATGATGTATATTCACTTCTAAAAGGATCTATACTGAAAAAAGACAATGATCTCACTGCATTTGAAGTTTTCTACACATCGAAAAAGGAGAAAATTATGAAGTTAAATCAAATTGAAGATGAAGCAACCTGCCCATATATTAACTTCTGATGAGCAAGAGCTAGTAGAGTTAATTCAAAAGTAGAGTTCAAATAGATAGTTTGTAGCAGATTAGATAAACCGTATGCTTATAATTGTCCTTGAAGCACACAATCCAGTAGAAGAGAGGAGTTTAGAGTAAATACCTTCACTCCTTGAAGTATTGGGTCATTACTTATCATGTCAATTAATGGAGGATTGCCAAGAGGAGAACCAGTTGTGAGTGTGTCACCTTCTATTGGATTTCCGTACACGTTTACTGCATCCCAGAGACTGTCCACAAAAGAGGAAAATGATGAATAATGAGAAAAATATCCATCCATACAGATATTAAGTAACAGATAGAAAGTTCAGCCAATAACCTGCTACCTCTGGTCATTATAGAAGCAAGATCAAAGCGAAACCCATCCACGTGCATTTCTATCACCCAATATCTGCGGCCAAAGGTTTTCTTCTCAAAAAAACAAAAAAAATTATTCTGAAAATGCAAGATAGGCAGGCAATCACAGCAAAATCAAGTCCAGGGATAACGTGTGCACTTGTTCAGAAGTCAGTAGATATATTTCTTGAGTAACAAAAATACTTATAAGGAGAAAAACCTTATGAAGATGTGAACGATTAAATTCATGATATTGACATTTCAAGACTCCTTGCATGAGGGAGGAACAGAGGAGATGACCACAAAGGTAAAGCCAAAAGATTTGATAGACTAAAGTAAAACTAACGGTAAGCAGAATATTTAAAATATAGAAAGCAGGACATGCATAACATCCTACTGATGATATTCAAAGGCTTTCTTCTATGTTATTAGGGCTGGTGTCTACTCTGAGAATATTTTTAGGAGTTTAGTTTTGGCTCTGCGCGGCTGTCAATTTGTATAATCAATTTGGGATAGTTCTTTTTACACTTCTAATGTGTTTTGGCTTGTAATAGGTTATTTCTGTCTGTTTCAAGACGAGGGAGAGGCTCTTTGGTTTGTGGCCCTTTTTTTTTTTTTTTTTTTTCCTCCCTAATTTGAGGAATATGTGGCTTGAGTTTTAGAAAAAAAATTTCACGCGGGTTAGAGAGTCCTTGAAAGTAGGAGTGGACTATGACTAGGTTTGACACTTACCTCTATATATCTACTAGGAGTTTATTATTTCCCGCATCCTCTCAATAATTGAAGCTCTTTTTGTGATCTTCAATTTGGTTCCTCGTACAGACCCCTTTTACAGTGGGGCTACTCTCTCTTTTTCTATTTTCTTTCTTTTTTTACTTCTTTTTTGTTTTGCCAATTTTTGTTCTTGTTTAGATTTGATATATTGTGGAGCAACTTTGCTCAGTTCCCTATAATTCTTTCTACAAGCAGACATCGCATCTTTCTTTCTCCTATACCTCTTTTCATGTGTTTCTATAAACCGAAATTAACATATGCCAAAAATATGGTATCTACAACTATGATATATCTACCTCAAGCAGTCCACAATAAATCTACGTACAGCTGGATGATTGCAGTTAAATGTGTTTCCACATCCTGAATAATTATAAAACTCTCCCTGAAAAACAACGGTAAGACTATATAAAATAAATTAATAAAAAGGATGAAGTTAGATTTTTCAACATGAAAGCATTAAATAAAGAATGCAAAAAAAATTAAAAAAATTAAAAATAAATAAGAAGACTAAACTAAACCATACCCATTGCTTTATCTTCCACTTAAATTGTGGCACATAGGTAATATTGCCCTACCAGTTTAAATTTAAAGCAACCATCCAGTGTAAGAGAAATACTGTATGCCCAGGCTCCATAAATTGAATGCACATATCACATGCTTAAACATATATAAAGAATTAGAACCAGCCGTTAGTTCCTAAATATTTCTCCATTCACCATTTTATTTCAGCAATTATCAACTCTAAAGAGAGAATTGGTTTTTTCTTTTCTTTTCTTTTCTTTGCAACAAGCAGTGGCATGCTTAGGTTTTCCTTCCTCTAGGATATCTTAAACATTAGATGGGAGGAAATTAGGGATTTTCATTCCACGATTAACCACATTATAAAAGGAATCTACGTGTTTCAAGCAGTTGAAGTACTATCAAAATATCATATAGATAAAATAACATAAACTTTGAAGAAAGCTGAATTCAGAAAATTGAAAGACCATTCTTCCATCTTTTGTTAATGTATTTTTTAGTAAGAAACTGAGAAATCATACTGATGCCATGTTATTCTCCTCTTAATAAAAAGCAAGGACGGCTAATTATAATCTTACAGATACGTACCATTGGAGCAAGCATGTAATACACATTATTATCAACACCTCTGAAAGAAAAAATCGGGCCATTTTCATTCCCTTCAGCCGTGTGATTAAAAACTACATCCATGATCACCTGATCAAAAAAAGAAATGCTAAATAAAAAGGTGAAAATAAGAAATCTTTCAAAAGTAACCACGGAAGTATTTCAGTCTTCCACCTCAATTCCACGTTTATGAGATTCTTTAATGAGAAGCTTGAATTCATTTATAGCATCCTGGCCACAATTTCGAATGCCAGCAGAAGAATATCTTATCATTGGTGACAGGAAACCGACTGTTGAATATCCCCAAAAATTCACCCTGGACAAAGATTTGGACTTGCTATGATTTAATGACAAAAAAGAAAAAGACAAAGATCAAGAAAGATGGTATATGGACTCATTTATTATTATTATTTTAAGGATCCAGAATCCAACATAACTAATTTTTAAAGCCATTGGAATACAAAAACAGTCAAGGACATCGGCCCTTCTTCGGAGGAAAATTTGTAGCCAGCATTAAACTTGGCAAAAAAAAAAAANAAAAAAAAAAAAAAAAAAAAAAAAAAAAAAAAAAAGAAGAAGGAAAGAAAGAATGAAAGAAAAGAAAAATAAAAGTTCTCCAAATGAAGGAATCAGATAAATACTTGTAGTCACCCAACAAAGAGTTGTAGCTATAGTATTCCAACTCGTTGAATTCATGGCATGGCATTAACTCTATACAGTTGACCCCAAGTTCCTGAAAGGAAAAATAATTAAAAAGAGTTGAGACATTAGTAAGAGGACGGAAGAATAGGATATGCATTACTTGTTATAGATATCAACATTTGTGGTAATGGAAGGACAGAACCATAGCAAGTATTCTAAATTGCATTTNAAAAAAAAAAAAAAAAAAAAAAAAAAAAAAAAAAAAAAAAAAAAAAAAAATTAAACTAAGAAATTATTAGGTTCAAAGTCCATAAAGTTGAGGGGAGTGATGGGCAGAAAGCCTCATCAGATACAAAATGCAATACTTCACTAGGTCACGTATATTTTTTTAACTCAAGGAAATGCTAGCCTTGATGCAAACACCCAAAAAAAAAAGACCAATCCCAACTAAAGAAAGTGACTCCAATCAGGCCCCCCATAACCAAGCCAAAAACAAAGAGGTTCAAGAACTATTTGATCAAATAATGAAAATGTTTCATTACCACTAGCAAGTAATTCTTCCATACCATACCCTATTTTATCTTTCACTGAAACATGTTTTATAAGTCAGTGACATGTAGTAGTTTTAATTCATGGGTCAGCGAGAAAAAAATTCATAGGTTTGGGAATTTGATAGTTGATAATTATATTTGACTTTCTTTTATTAGTTTACTAGTTTGCTAAATATAGAAGTCAAAAAGTAATTGAATTGTTTGTAGACAACATTAGTTATACAAACTTTTATAGTGCATAACCAAGAGTTTTTGATACATATACAACCAAGAGTTCATGATGATGCCAATCCCCTATATAAGATAAAATTCCTTTTATTTTTAATTAATTAATTCTAAATTTGCTCAAAAAAATTGAAATCTTCTTCTTAACATTATGTTTAAGTTGGGAACATGAAAAGCAAAATCAAGAATGGATAAAAAATGTTGGACTTCGCTGACAATAGCATTTGCAGAGTTTTTTAGATAAAAGATATATTAATTGATTTTAAGAAAAGGCACGCAGAAAGGGGTATAGAGGATTGACTTGTAATAGAAGCACTCTGTAATGTACCTTCAAGTAATCTAACTTGTCCACTAGACCAAGATAGGTGCCAGGAAATCCTGATTGACTTGATTCATGCCTGGTGAACCCCCGTACATGCATTTCATATATTATAAGATCCTTTTGTGGGTGTTGCAGAGGTAAATCCCCTTCCCAATCAAACTGAAAACATCACATCAAATACATATTGATATATCAAGCATGTTAGATGCCTTCAACATAGAAAGCAAACTACAACGAGATAGAACTGTATTGTCTTTCAAAAGCATTTATAGAAGGAGGCTACTTAACTTCCTGTGGCTTGAGGAAGAATCATTTTCTCTTCTTTTTTTTTTTTTTTTTTTTTTTTTTTTTTTTTTTAAATAAGCATATAGGGTCCAGAAAAGGTTTTCTTCTTGAAGAAAAGCATTTTTCTCTAAACTAATAACAATAAAAGATTTATAAATGCCATCTTTTAAAAGAATATACTGCAATACATTCAAAATAAAGATCAAGTAGCACTGTACCACAGTAATCTTTCCCTTCGTGCTTCAACTTCAATTAATATAAGCTTACTAGACAAACCAAAGAAATCTGAAAGCAAAAGAAGCATAGAATGGTAAAGCTAGCCAAATGGGAAATGCATTTTCTACCTCATCATCAACGGTGGGTACCATGCCAGCCATTTGGGGCCAGCAGTTGTCATCGGGTCCCAAGGCACCAAACTCCTCTCTGCTAATAACGGCCTGAGGAAAGAAATAGGAAGTCAGCAACCCTCTATACACCCTCTCGAACAAATTTCAATTTATTCACATCACAATAGGGAAATAATAGAAATAATAAATATGGGATAAAATTAATCATCATAAATGAATACATAAAGAAAATGTTGAAAACACGAACTTTAGCATATGGATCCAACAAAATCCGAGAAGGGTCAAAGTAGCATCCTTCCTGAGGTGAAAATTTCCCACCAAACTTGTAGCCATATAGCATATCGGTAAAATCTCCCTTCAAAAATACATGCCAGACATCCCCAGTCCTATTAGTTAAGGGATCAAGAGTGATCTCCTGGGCCACTCTCTTCTGTAAAAAGTAAGTGGTAACCGTTAGCTACAGTGAACCTACGGTTGAAAGCAAACTAATTCAAAGATCACGTTTACAGAGAAACTTCTTGAGCCATGATTGCCTCAAGAAATATAAGTTTTGCAATATGAATTCGTGTGAAGGGAAATGAAACATTAAAAAGAAAACAGAAAAAGAACCTACAAAATAATAATGATAATAATAAAATTAAAAGTGCTACTCCTTTAGTTTGCCACTGATCTACTTAGTAATTGTGTATAGAGTTCCATCCAGAGAAACGCTGCTCGAAGTTTTTATGCCTATCACCATAAATTGAATATAATAGCTATAGCTACCGGTCGAATGAGATGCTTGCTCTTGAGAGAGAGACGGAGAAGAAAAAAAAGTGGATAATGTATAAGCAATAATCCGAGACGATTTCGATTTAACCTTCTGCAGATCAAAAAGATTTATCAAACACAGAGTAGCTGAAACCGCATTGCCAGAATAGATAGCGAAATTGATCCCGCCGTCTCTAGCTGTGGCACCGAAAGGCGTCGGAGTGCCCTCAAAAACTTCAAAACGATTCGAATTGGAAATCTCCACCTCTTCCGCCACGGTGACTGAAGTTCTCACCTCTGCTCTACGACTACTCGCTCTAGTCTCCGATACATTAATCCTAGAATGAATCCAATCAACATCCAAATCCAAATGGATATCACTTCTCCTCCGAATTGGAATTACATTGTGCTTCGAACTACGACGTCGAAATTCGGGAAAACTCGAATTCGAAGTACGCAGAAAGGAAACAGACGAAGACAACGATGCACTCCGAGTAACCAGCTCCATTGCTCATAGAAGTAACCTCATCGCATGTTCATGGAGAGGTAATGAGAAATCAAAACTTAGCTAGGTGAAAATTGAAAAGTGAAAAGTGGAAAGGTATGAGCTCTTATTCAAAGCGTTGCTGTAGTTAACAATGGAAGTGAACAAACAGGGAACTGGTTGCTTCTGCCATTGCCGTTCTTTTCAGAGAAGTTGGGTCCACAGCCATCGTTTTCGTCCATGGACGCATGTGGTAAGAGATGGGACGGATTGTAAAGGCTCCGATGTTACGCGCCACCGTTGATTTGGCGTATTGACATTTTCTTGGGGGGAAATTATTCCGACTCCTCGCTCTCCTCTCGCAAAATATTTCTGAACCTCAAAATATCTCCGTTTTTCTTTCGCCTTTTTTGGGCTTCTATGCATATATATATATACACACGTGGAAACTTCTCTAAATTATAAAAATAAAATATCTTTATTCTTTAAATTGCAATATTATCTTTAAAGAAAAATACCGTTAGAATATGGACCGAAAAGTGTGTAATTTAATCAAAACAACCATTTTAATCATAACTGAATTTTTTTACTTCAATGTTATAAAAGGTAAAAAAAATAATATTGCAAATTTTAAAAAATTATTAATACTATTTAAGTGGTAATTTTTTTAATTTAGCTTAATTACAAAAACATCCTAATTAACCAACGTTTTTTGGAAGAACTTTCATGATTTTCCACTTAATTACGTTGGATGATGAAAATCTTCGGGTAATTTAAGAAATAATCATGGGTTTATAAACAAATAATACTATCTCAATTGGCGGGAGTTCTTTTGTGGAAGCCAAAAGCAAAGGCATGAGAGCTTATGTTCAAAGTGAACAATATTATACCATTATGGAGATCCGTTATTCCTAACATGGTATCAGAGTCATACCCTAAACTTAGCCATGACAATAGAATCCTCAAATATCGAATAAAGAATTGCGAGTCTCGAAGGTGTAGTCAAAAGTGACAAAAGTGTCGAACAAATGGTGTATTTTGTTCGAGAGCTCCATAAGCCTCAGGGCGAAGGTGTAGTCAAAAGTGACTATAGTGTCGAACAAAGGGTGTATTTTGTTCGAGTGCTCCAGATAAAGAAATTAAGCCTCAATTAAGAGAGAGGCTATTCAAGAGCTCCATAAGCCGCAGGGAGGCTTATAGTGTACTTTGTTCGAGGGAACGATTTCTATTGGTATGAGACTTTTTGGGACAGTCATGAGAGTTTATGCTCAAAGTGGACAATATCATACCATTATGGAGAGTCGTGTTCATCTAACAAATTAGTCAATATAAAACTCCAACAATTTGTAACAGTGGGTACTAACTGGAATAACTTTCATGCATAGATAAAAACATTGTCGTAACATAAATGATTTAATACTGTGAGTCTCGTACACGTTCACTAGGGAACTGAGTAGAAGTAGGTTGACTTTGACATAAAAGATTATTCCTCTCATAATTGACAAAAGAAATCTAAAAGTTATAATTCTCCTCAAGCACGGCTTCGATCTCTGACACCCCACACTATTGTGGAATTTCAGTGATCGAGAATTGGTAATTAACGCGATAAGAAACTACGAAATACCATGAATCTAATAGAAACAAGAATTTGAATGAACAATAAATCAAATTAATTTCGATTATACCCGATTTTCAAGTGTAAGTCCTGTCAACTGACCGATTTGTTCTAAAAATAAATGTAATTCTCTCAAAAAGTTAAATATATATTTTTAACTAATTAATATAAAATTTGAAGGATTTAATTGGAAGGAAAAATTAAATACATAAAATAAAACCATGAGCAAGTTGCATTTGTTTAAATAAACAATTATTTTTATTTTACATTTTAGCCTAATTTTCTTCCTAAAAGATTCTTTCAGATCTTTGTCATTGAATTTGTGTAATAAGTTAAAAAAAAAAAAAAAAAAAAAAATCAAATGATATTCACATTTCTATGCAATTTTTTTTTTTTTAATTTTATTATCCTAACTTAAATATGCTTTTAATTCAATTATTATAAGTTAAGATTTTGATTTAATTATCTTCATTCTCTACTCTTTATTACAAATTATTATCATATTAATTAATATACCGCAATGTTTTTTAAAATTTTCTTGACAAAATTTAAAAATAGGTTAAAATGTTGTGTTTTTTTAGCATTAAAATAATAATTATTTAACAAATCTTAATAAATAAATTATTATTTTTACATTTGAAATTTATTTTAATAAAAATTAAAAAATATATATATATTATTATTATTGGGTTCACGAGGGGAGAGGGAGAGCCACCAACGCCAGATAACCCACACCACCATTTCTGGTTCAATCAAATTGGCAAACGTTTCGAAAACACCATGTCACGAGGCACTACAAGACAACCCATTTTCCTCTCTCACTTATAAATCCCACCTTTTTCTTTTCAAGTTTTAACCAAAATTCAAAGCTTTTCTGAGAAAATCGAGACCCACCCACCCAACAGAAATGGCTCGATTTCACCCCTTCAACTCCCTTCTTCTTCTTTGTCTCGCCATTGTTTCTGCGCCCACTCACGCCCTCAACGTCGGCGTCCAGGCCCTCGATGCCTCAATCACTCTGGTTCGTCTTCTTCTTCTTCTTCTCTGGCTTCTTCTTTGGCTTGATTTGATCTGTTTGGTCTGGTTTGTAGAGCAAAGATTGCAGCAGGAAATGCGAGTCGGAGTTCTGTTCAGGTTCTTCTAATTAACCTCTGGCTCTCTTTATGGGTTTGTGTTTGTTTATGGGTCTTGTTTTTTGAGCGTTGTCTAAAAGTTTGGAATTTGTAGTGCCTCCACTTTTGAGATATGGCAAATATTGTGGGCTGTTGTATAGCGGCTGCCCCGGCGAACGCCCCTGCGATGGCTTGGATGCTTGTTGCATGAATCATGATGCCTGTGTTGCTGCCAAGAACAGTGAGTTTCCTAAGTCAAAAATACATTTCGAGTTCGATGGCTTAATTAACCAAAAACCCAAAACAATTGTGGAGATTTATGGTTTCTAACATTTACGAGCTGAAATAATATATAGTCAAAAAATTTAGGCGGTTTGATCTACATAAACCCCTAATTACTCGACCAACTTGGTTCGAGTTAGGGGCGTTATTTCATTCTCGTAACCGGAGTGGGAAGAAAGAGGACTCGGGCGGGCGTTAAATTATGTAATTATTATGAATGAATTTGGTTTAGGGATATGATGATTGAAGGGTAAGAAATTGATTTATAAATTATTAATAATGTTTGTTAATTTGTGGAATCAATAATTTAAAAAGTTAGGTGGTTTGATGGGAAGGGTAAAATCGTCAATTTATTTGAGTGAACCAATGAACCTCACATGTAAGGTGGCTGTGACGGTGCATAGATAGCTTACTTTTATAATTAAATAAATGAAATTTTATTTATTAAAAGAAAACAGGTAATTTCCAGCCTGTAATTTTAATTTTAAATTGTTAAATAATTATTTGGATTATTTGGCAGATGACTATTTAAGCGAGGAGTGCAGCAAGAGCTTCTTGAACTGCATGGAGAAGTTCAAGAGATCAAAAGCGGTTCCTTTCAAAGGGAACAAATGCGAAATTAGTGAAGTGGTGGAGGTCATCTCCTTTGTCATGGAAGCTGCCCTTCTTGCAGGCAGAGTTCTTCACAAGCCCTAGCGTTTTTAATTCTTCACCCAACCATGTTTGATTTTAGTTGGTTGCTTGTTTTGTGTATTGAAAATTAATCTCGTATTGATTTTGTTATGTTCTAATGAAATTTAGTATTTATGATTAGAATTCATTACGAATCCGTCAGCCTCACAGTTCTAAAACTTGTTTTTTTAGGTAGAAGTTTTCACACCCTTGTAAAAAAAATGTTTTGTTACTGTAACGACCCAGATCCTAATCCTTTTTGGGCTTGCTCGATTTTTAGGTAGAGGTTTTCACACCCTTGTAAAAAAATGTTTTGTTACTGTAACGACCCAGATCCACCGATAGCAGATATCATCCTCTTTAGGCTTTCTCTTTCGGCTTTCCATCAAGATTTTAAAATGCGTCTGGTAGGGGAAGGTTTTCACATTGGTGATTTATTCTCCTCCCCCACCAATGTGGGATATCACAGTTACACTCTCTAACTGACTGTGAGATCTCACAGTCCATGGCCCATCATCTTGTCTCTTATAACAAAATGCTTTTGTTCCCCTTTCCAACTGACTGTGAGATCTCACAATTCACCTCTCGTGGCCCAACATCTTGGATCTTATAAAAAATGTTTTGTTTCCCTCTCTAACTGACTGTGAGATCTCACAATCCACTTCCTCAGGGCCTAACATCTTGACTCTGATACCATTTGTAATCGTCCAAGCTCATCGCTAGATATTGTTTGTTTTGACCCATTACTCATCAGCTCCACTTCCTCGGGCCCCAACATCTTGACTCTGATACCATTTGTAATCGTCCAAGCTCATTGCTAGCAAATATTGTTTGTTTTGACGAATTACCTATTAGCCTCACAATTTTAAAACTCGAAAGGTTTTGCACCTTTAGAAGCAATGCTTTGTTTTCCATCCCAACTAGAAAAAGGTCGCATTTAATAATTTAATAAAAATAATTGAGAATAAAAAAGCAACATTTTTAGAAGGGACAAAACAAATGGACTACTATTATATTTAACCAATTAAAGGGAATTAAAATCCATAGTGACCATCATTATCAAAATATGCTTATTTGTCTATAAAAGAATGACATTATTCCATAGGACAATTTCAAAACAAAACACACGTCCTTGTTCTAAGCCACTCTCAATTCGTTTCAATTTTCAACTGGGATCGGCTTTATTCAGTTCCATTTTCTTCTGATTCCACGCCATTATTAACCGACACCAAGCTTTTCCAATTTTCAACCCACCCTTCCTCCTTTTCGCCTCAAATCCTTCGTTTGATTCGAGCAGAATGATTCCAGATACTCTTAACCCGGCCGATGACTCTGACGGTATCCGTAAGTTCTTCAACTTTTGATTCAATTCGTCTAGTAATTTTGTTTTTCATGAATCTTGCCGGTGATGGGGAATTTGGTGTGGATTTGTAGGCGATCGGCTTCGAGAGCACCTACTAGTGGTGAACGAGGAAACGGAAAGCGGAGGAGTGGATGATCATGTGAAGATTCGGATACGTAATTTGACGAAGTTTTCGGACGGAAAGGAGAATCCGATTCTGAGAGGTATCAGTGTGGATATACTTAGGGGGAAGATCGTCGGAATTATTGGCCCGAGCGGCAGCGGCAAATCCACAATGCTTAGGGCTCTCAATCGGCTGTGGGAGCCGCCAGCGGAGACGGTGTTTCTGGATGGCCACGATATCGTCGATCTCGACGTTCTCGGCCTTCGCCGGAAAGTCGGGATGCTCTTCCAAATTCCTGCCCTATTTGAAGGTGCGCCGATTTCTCGATTTCTCTTGTTTCTTCACATCTAGGGTTTCCTTTGTGCCATTGGAAATTTTGGGAAATTCCTAGAAAATTGCAGGCGAAAGTAAACTAGTTTGAAATTAGTTGTGAGAAGTTGACTTTGAAGAAGTCTAAATCATGAAGAACAATGATGCATTACTTTTTAAATTCTTCAAACATATGTTGGGTCATATGAGAAAGAATTCAAAGTGGTTTTACTTTTCTGAGAAGCCTATGCGTTTAGACTATTACCGTCAAAAACTTGGCTGCTGCAAATATGCTTTGTTAATCCATTTTATATACCGTCCTTCAGGCACTGTTGCTGATAATATCAGATATGGTCCACAGTTAAGGGGAAAAAAGCTTAGTGATGATGAAGTTCATAAGTTACTCAATCTAGCAGACCTAGACTCCTCGTTCTTTAGCCAGATTGGTTCTGAACTATCGGTTGGGCAGGCTCAACGAGTCGCGCTCGCTCGGACCTTAGCGAATGCACCTGAGGTATGTATACTTACTTGCATTCACTAAATCACATAACAGCATGTCCTCTCTTAGATTTTGCTAGTGATATTGAGAAAACATGAGCGAATTATAGGTAATTCGATATGAAATTTAGATAGTTGAGCAGTAGATTATGCGGTCTGGATCCAGATGGTATGGAGATGAATCCTCTCCTTCCCTCATCAAGGAATTTGAATGGCGTTTGTGTTTGGTTGTTTATGGCTGTGTAGTTTAGCAATGAATCCAACTTCTGCGTTATGTTAGTATTGTTGATCATGGGCATGTCTACTCTGCTGAAGGTATTGTTGCTAGACGAGCCAACGAGTGCATTGGATCCGATCTCGACTGAGAACATCGAGGACGTGTTGATGAAGCTGAAGACGAAATGGGGAATAACAATCATAATGGTTTCCCATAGCATCAAACAAATCCAGCGAATTGCAGACGTAGTCTGCCTGCTAGTAGATGGCGAGATCGTCGAAATCCTCCCACCCGACAAGCTCTCGGAAGCCAAACACCCAATGGCCCTCAAGTTTCTCGAACTCAGCTCTTGAAACAGCCCTTCATATTGTGTCCTACGTTTGCAAACTCTCCTAGAAGTCGAATAATATAATGAACATGGAACTTCTCTGGTAACTATTAGATGCATGAAGCTCGAGAGAAAGTGTGAAAATTGTAGGAAGAAAAAAGACAGAGTGAGAGGCCAAGTTTGTGGGCTTGAGAGTGGGGCGTCGGCAAACTGAACCAACAGGGGCGCAGGCCACGGGGGACCGATCCAATGGTCTGCTCTGTTGCACGCAGACCCCCAACATCAGTCACGTGCTCAGTTGCCCACCGGACCCACATTTACTTCTGCCACGTCACCATCCCTGCTCTGTCTACAGTGTTTGTTCGATCTTCACCTTTTTTTTAATATTATTATTATTAATTATAAATATTTGAGAAATAGTTAATATTAATTAATTAATTAGAAAATAATAATGTAGACAGCTTTTTGGGTTTGTTTGGCTTGTTTGCTTTGTTTTTGCATGATCTCTCCAAAATCACATCCATGCCCAAATCCGAATCTTTCTTCCTCTCCCCCAGAAAACTATTATTATTATTATTATTATTTTTAGTCTAAACATAAAACAAAAGACAATAANCCACCCCTTTCTCCTTCTAACTCATTCCTCTGTTTGATTCAGACATGGGCACCCTTCCCGATTCCTTCTTATTCTCTCTGATTTTCCTCTTCACCGTCGTTTCTCCAGCCGCCGCCGCCCTCCCCGGCGATCCTTCTCTAAACCTTTTGCTTCCTCACCCAATTTTGTATCGCTTCAAGGCCATACAGGAAACTGTTTTCGATGCTTCTCCTTCTCCCCCACCGCCGCCGTTGCCCTCTCCTCCTCCACCGGAAGACAAACCCGTCTACTCTCCGTTCCGACCTAGCATGGCGGTGGTTGTCGGCGTTCTCACTACCACTTTCTCTATCACGTTCCTTCTTCTTCTCTACGCTAAGCACTGCAAGCGTGGGAATGCGGTGGTGGTTGGGTACTCGAGATATCCCAATTCGGTGATGGGCGCTCCGAGCTTCACGACGAGGAAGAACTCCGGCATCGATCAGGCGGTAATTGAATCGCTGCCGATTTTTCGATTTGGGTCGTTGAGCGGTCAAAAGGAAGGCCTCGAATGCGCCGTTTGCCTCGACAAATTCGAGCAAACGGAGATTCTTAGACTCCTTCCGAAATGCAAACACGCGTTCCATGTCGAGTGTGTCGATACTTGGCTTGACGCCCACTCCACTTGCCCTCTCTGCCGCTACCGAGTCGACCCGGAGGACGTCTTATTAATTGAAGACGTCAATATATTTCTCTACAACCCGGCGCCGGCGCCGCCTCCGCTGCCTCCGCCGCGGGATTCAAACTCTAAGGATGTAGTATTGAACTTAGAACAGGGGAGAAAAAGTGGCAAGGCTGGATCCGGGAGAGTCTCCGGCAGACACTCATCGGTGGGTGAGAAGCGAACCGGTGAATCCAGTCGCCGAGATCCGGCATTGTTGAGACGATCCCTCGACAGCAAGAGAAGCGAAACGGTGGCCATCGGGTGCTTCGATCGGCACCGGAAGGACGGGCTACTTTTGCCGGACGAGAAAACTAATCAGAACCAGAATCAGAATCAGAGCAGATTTGAGCACCGGATCATAGTGTCGCCGAGGGCGCCGGTGGTGGTACAGGGGCAGCAGAGATGGAGCGATGTACATGCGTCGGATTTGCTGTATCTACGGTCAGAAATGATAATATCTGACAGCCGCAGGTTCTCGGTAGCTTCATTACCACCGGAATTAAAGAGACAGCGACGGATGGGGATCATGGGGAAGCATGCCGGAAAAGGGACCGGGTTGATGATGGCAGACGTGTAATAAATAACGGTGTCAGATTCAGAAATCACGGACCCAACCANGTCGCACGCCCAAAGGCGCACCCAACACGGCCTCACCGCGCAAGTTTCGCCACCGCACCGCCGCCGTCAACCACCCTCGTCCGCCGACCACCACCCCACCCCCCCAAAAAAAGGTAAAAAAAACAGAGTAACCAACCCATTCCAATTTTCTCCACTCCACCAACCCATCACCGTCGAAAAGTACCGGCGGACGGGGGGTGCTGGCGGCGGAGAGAGGATCGGCCAAAAGGGGAAAACAGTGGAGGGGGAGAGGGAAAAGCGGATCTTGAAAGTGACATGGAGGGCAATAGAATTAACGGGGATGAGAAGGGGATTCTTAGTTTTTTCTTTTTATATATATGTTAAAATTAAAAAAATAGATTTTTTCTTTTTTGTGGGTAGGGAAAAATAGTGTAGGAATAACGAACCTATAATTTTTATTTTTATTTTTATTTTTATTTTGTTACATACCATGTTGTCCCACGTTTCATGTTTGCCTCTATGATGTGCTCTTCTTCTAATGTTCTATGTGGTATGATATGATAACCTTTTTGTTTTCATAGGCCGAGAGTCGATCGAACATTTCATTCTTTAACACGATAACACCCGATAATCAATTCATAAAAATTCAAACTAAGGAGGCTCTCCAACAAGAGAGTTTGGCTCCATGCCTCCGCTCGATCTTGAATTTTCCGAATGGAGGAGACCATTTGGCATGATTCCACTCGATCATATGAACAACAGATTCCTTTGATTTAAATTTAATTCTCCAAATTGAGTTACCATTTATTTTGAGAACAAGGAATAAGAACGAATATATATATATATATATATATATTTTAGATTTAATTAAGCCTATTTTATGAACAATGAAATGGCTCCAATGGCGTTTTAGAGAGTAAGAGAAAAAAAAAATCAAATAAAAAAAGTTCCAATGGTTGAGAGTCGTTAATCGTTACTTCTCTGTTTCAGATTTCGGGAGCGTAAGAAATGTTACGCGCCATGACGATCGGCAGCTTCTCCCTGAGAAAATTGGTGTCCGGAATCGAGACTCAGAGACCCTGCAATCTGGAGTCGTCTTCTACACCCAGCCGCTTTCAGTTGAAATCGGTATCGAAATCGAAATTTCCTTTGGTTCCACAGACCAAATCTACGAAGCTTCGCATTGAATTTCATTCTAAACCACTCCATAGCCTCAATAAGCTCCCGTTTATGCGAGTTCGCTGCTCCGTCTCCGCCCTCTTTCACTGGTTAGTACCACTGTGCAAGTTATTTCGCTTTATATCTCTCTTGTTCTCTCCCTCTTTTTATGTATTTTCCATCAAATGTTGAATTGATCGTGAACTTTACCTTTGTGTATAGAAACTGATGTAGAAGCATTATGTAAATCGTTGTTATCAGTGACTGATAATGGCTTTTAATTTAGGGACTCGTGGAGATGGGTTACGCAAATCACCTCCTATTACTTGTTCTTTCTTTGCTTAGTTGCACAAGCCCACGATTATCCATCTCCTTCTGTTAGATATCCTTGTGAAGATGTTAACAAGTATTATGCTAATGTAGCACAGTTAACAGGTGAACCTCTCAAACGTAAGCTAAATTCAATCATTGCTGCACATCATTCCTTGTCCTATAAAGAGGTACGTTTTAGTTTTTATTATGAACTTTTAGCTATAGCTTGACTGCTTCTTCTAGCTCGTTTAATACGTCGACTACTACGCATCTATTGCTCGGCTAAGATGATGTAATGAACAGGTCTGGAATGCCATCAAGATTCTTGATGCTGCTGATGTGGACAAACCAGAAGCCTCATCAGAAATGTAATGCTCAATTTTGTTTGGTTTGTAATTTCCATTCATACAAATCTAATTATTTCATGGGAATGCAACTTTTTCCGATTTTCGTGAAGGGGGCTTGTTAGTAAATTGCACCTTAATATTCTACATAGTTAATGAATTCTACCACAGAGTGGAGATTTACTCGCAAAGGATTGTGTCAAAGTCGCTAGCAGGGAAGCCTGAGGGTTGGAACAGTAAGTTCTTGAGCAAACTAGTTTTTGACCTCAGGCTCTAAAGGTTTCAGTTTAAATAGCTTTCATGGGAATTTTAGTAAAAGATTTGTATGAACATTACATACTTTATTGTAAGAGATAGAACATTCAGTATGTGGTATAGCAAAACAAACTAACAGCAGCACTCATATATGAAGTTTTATTTTTCGTTTTTCTTTCCATCTTGTTATTCAGGGGAGCATTTGTGGCCTCGCTCTTATGGGCTCAGAAGAGGTCCATCCCTGACCGATTTGCAGAATATCCATCCAGCAGATGCAAATGGTAACTTGAGAATTTCCCATTCTGGCGACAAGTTGATGAAAGTAGTTTGATATTAGTAACTAATTGAAATTTGTGCAGTGAATTCCTCACGGGGAAACAAATATTTTGGAGAATGCCAAGTTAACTCCCCAGAATGTATGAAGCCAGCCTACAAAGAAGCTGCTTCTGATACTGAAACAGACAAGGAAAAATGGGCACCACCTAAGCGCGTAAGAATTTTGTTAAACTTTTGGCATTCTTGAACTTAAGATTCTTTCCTCCCCAGGAAAAACGATTACGGATTCAAAGTCAGAAACATTGCAATGGTTAAATATTGAAGGCAGTGATTACTAGAATTATATTTTTTCTTATATATCATGATTTTCTTATCTGCAATGGTTTTCACTGGCAGGTTAGAGGAGATATAGCACGGGCAGTAATGTATATGGCAGTCTGTTATGGGTTCCACCTTTCTGATTCTCCAGACAAGGGTAAGTTTCAAGTAAAAAAAATGCGTAATAGCCGTCCAATGCAATCATTTATATACATTTAAAAAAATGCATTGGTGCATTTACACAGATATTCTTTAGCCTCATGCAGTAGTTTAATAACTTTTTCCTTTCACCGTCTTTAAATTTTGGAAATTAGGATAAGCAGAGCAGTGTTTGAAGAGATAGGGAATTTTTTTTTGTAGTGCTAGGATGTCAAGTTATATCAAGTGATAGTCCTGGGTGTAAGGTAGTGCATGGAAAGCTTAATAAAATATGATGTTGTCATTCAGGATTCAGGAGTAGGTGATGGGGCTGTGTTTTCGCTTCTGTGGATCAATGGGATGGGGCCTGAAACTATAATAATCCAGGAACAAAAATTTGTATCTTTTTTTTCTTAATATAAGGTTGTTCATATTTTAAAAGATTCATCCATCTTCTGTAGGAAATAAGGAGATGGGCTTAATTTCCACATTGTTAAAGTGGAATAAGAGTGATCCGCCGTCAAGAGAAGAGAAGTTGAGAAATGAAAGAATATGCAAGTTTTATCAGCACAATAGAAATCCGTTTGTTGATCATTCAGAATACGCTGATCTAATTTGGAAGTAAGTTTCTCCAACTTGGTGAAAGCTCAAAGTTTCTTAAGGGGAACAATGACCAATGTCAGTCACAACCACAAGGTAAGAGTTTCTTAGAAGGAGATATTTTTTTGTCCTAAGCGATCTTCATTTTTCTCAAACTTGGAAGAGGAAACCATGAAGGTAGCAATGCATAATATGAGATTTTGGCTTGTATTTATTCATGATGAAATATGTACAAGATAATGTTTCATGGAAGTTATAGTTCTTAATGAATACCCAAAAGCTTCGACATACTAGGCTAGGCCTCGGGTAGATTTGAACTTGTTAATATATCCCGTTATTTCTTCGGGTGAGTGGGTTTAGGTATTCATTTAGTTCTAATATAAATGATGGTGGGAGATAATACTACAAGAATTATAGAACTTCTACTATGATTTATCATGTCAAATTGTCTTTAAACTCAAAAGCTTAAGTTGTTAAGATATGAAAAAAAAAATTAGAATAATGCACTTTCTCAAGATGGAATGTAAGTCGATGTAGTAAGCATTTTGTTACTACACTTCGATGACATTTAAACAATGCAGATTAGCAGAAACAAAGTGAAATTACATTAATCTTTTTGGTGAGAATAACCTCTATTTAACTTGCTATAATTGTTCCGTGAAAATTGAGACACCAATGTCCTGTTGACATAAAGAATGAAGACCACGTTAAAACTATATGATAATTGATTTAATTCTCCTCCAATGTTTGAAAAAAATGCAATGGCTAGGTAGTCAAAGAGCCAGTTTCTTTTCCATGACAAAGTAGGCATTGGCGTTGCCTTCACTGTAATGGAGAAGGAATGGTATCTGCATGATTAGTCAACGAGAGACCTTTGTTCCTTTTAGGCCTTCTTTCCAAGAAGGCTGGTTTCGAAGGTGTTTGAATGATTTCAAATTTGTATGTTAACATGGCAACAATCTCAGACATTGCAGGTCTCAGGTTGCCATGAGGCTGAAGGCATAACAAAGCAACCTGAATTGCATGTACTACATTCTTCTCCACATATCCATCATCCTTCATCTTTGGATCCACAAGCTCGATTAGTGCAGACCTCTCATATAGTTTCCATGCCTGTATATTAGTATGGTTAAATAGTCATATCTGAATACCTTAGAAATTGATAAATACTGCATAATAGTTGTGGGATTTTATACATACATATTCTGGAAGATACTGCATTTCTGTTGGTAGAGAAAGATTTGTGTTTTTTCTGCCACTGATGATTTCAAGCACAAGAACTCCAAAACTGTATACATCTGCCTTTTCTGACAATTCTCCCCTAATTGCATATTCTGGTGCTGTGTAGCCTCTGAACAAATGAAGGGCATGTGATAAAGCTTTAATTTATAAGATGTGCCTGACAGTAAATGAAATTAGATGAAAAGCTTACAGAGTTCCAGCAAATGTAGTGCTTAGGTAAGCTTGGTCATCTGGGAAGAATCTGGCCAACCCAAAATCTCCAATCTTTGGCTGAAATCTGTCATCAAGAAGAATGTTGCTTGCTTTGATGTCTCGGTGAATAATTCTTAGATGGGAATCCTCATGTAGATACTGCAACCCTTTGGCAATGCCTCTGATAATCTTCAATCTGGTATTCCAGTTGAGGAATTGATCGCTTACCCCTGTTTTGTACCAATTGTGATATACAACGTTATTGTATTGTAAGGTAAAGGGCAGGGAAGGTCACATCAGATAGAGAAGGACTACTAGTACTACCATATATTATGAGATCCAAACTTTTGTTCTCCATGTATTCATACACGAGTAGACGTTGAGGCCCATCTGAGCAACAACCGAGCAGGCGAACCAGGTTCTTGTGTTGGATGCTTGTTATCAGTCTGACCTCTGATAGAAACTCTGGTTCTCCTTGTTGGGATTTGTTTAGTGAAAGTCTCTTAATTGCTACCAATCTTCCATCTTCTAGCGTTCCCTATAAGGGTAGGTTCCCATTTAGTCCTAAGCTAAGTTTCTACGGAATAGAATACTTCAACAAGAGGGAGTGTTAGGTTGATCTTTTGCCCAAATTATATCATAAATTTTGGCATGAGGTTCCAATCATTTTTATGCACTTACCCAATATAGACCCTTTTCACATGATGGTGCAAATGTAACAGGAAAGAATTCATATGCATCAATTATTCTAGTGAATGAAACTCATACCAGATAGACGGGTCCAAATCCTCCCAGGCCTAGAAGATTTGTCGGATTAAAATTCTTTGTTGCCTTTTTCAGTGTGTGAAAGTCAAAGTAACTTATTGAGTGGAGATTTTCGCTTAACAAATCTGCCGATGCTGCAACGTGAGGTGAAAGCACTTACTTTTTTGCAGTTTTATAAACACTACTAGTTTCTTCAGATATAAGAATTAACTCTGTTACCTTGAGTTGTTCCTGTTGGTCTTAATAGCTTCACCACTGTATTTGGTTTGAGAAATTTTCTAAAAATCAATATGAGAATCAACAAGATCACCAGCACAACTAGCATCCCCAGGAAAAAGAAGAAAACTGGAGAATGTAGCAGAGATGAAGAGCTCTTCATCTGACCTTCAGAGGTTCCTGGAACAACAGCATGTAAATTTTGTTGGTTTCAATATGAAAATTGAATCACTATGAAATTACTAGAAAGAGGGAAAGCACCTACAACTTTAAATTTCTTGCCAAAACAGAGGCCAAAGTTAAAGTTCAGTTCCATATCTGGTATGAACTACTGTCAGAATCAGTGTGGAGCTTGTAAATTACCTTCTAGTATTCGGCGAGGCATCCCTCAGTTGGCCTGCAAAACGTAAATGAAGAAGCTTGCAACCAAATATTAAATTCAGGTTTCCCTTTCTCTGTTTTATTGTCTTTGCTTTCTTCTGTTATCTGTTTTATTGTCTTTGCCTTTTGGGTTTGAAGCAGCAAAGCTTATCTCTGAAGTGTGCTGAAAATGCTTCAGCTGAACAGATGATGACACAAAACCAGCATAGTTTCTGACGAAAGAGGTAAACAAGTGGTGAAGTGTGTATAATTCCCTCGGATCTTACAAATTCTCATTTGTTCCTACTGGCAGTTGGCCCTCTGATAGAAATATCCAAACTTCATTTTCACAGTTTTTTTTAGCTGATATCGTAAAAATGGATAGGGACGTTTGTGTGAGATCTCAAATTGGTTGGGGAGAAGAACGAATAATTCTTTATAAGGGCGTGGAAACCTCTCCGTAATAGACGCATTTTAAAAACCTTGAGGGAAAACCTGAAAAAGAAACTCCAAAAAAGATAATATCTGCTACCGGTGGACTTGAGCTGTTATAGTTTGTCTGTAATGTCGTACATTAACTCTTATGCTAGTTAGACCTTCTTGTGATATCCATCCAGACACTCACGGTGTTTGCTGTCAACAACAGCTAATTGAAAACAACAAGAAATGTGTTCACGGTACGGCTTTGTTCTTTGTCTTTCTTTCTTGTTCTAGAGATTTCGTTTTATATTATAAGAATAGAGGATACTCAAATCTGTTGGAGTATATTATTATTTCATTTTTGTTAGGAGTCAAAATATATCTTCAATTCAAGTAAGAGAAAGAGAAGAAAAACAGAGGTGGGATAGAGACCTGGCGGTGGTGGTGGTAGTGTCAATGCCAATGCATTGACTGAAAACACAGACGAGATTGGGTCAAAATACAGAATTCCAAAGGCTTTGACCAATCGTTTTGATGTTTGGAAAAAGAAAGTCAATATGAATGTCAAATCCAAGATTGTTAAACAGGAATTGAACCGTGAGTTACACTCCTTTTCTTAATCATACGTGTTTTATTAGAACGTCAATCCCAATTAATTACCCAAAAAAACACAACCAAATCATTCTCTTTCTCTTTCTCTTTCATGTTCTGTTCACCAAAACCAAAGTTGTCTTGTTCACTACCTGTTTGTCTTTTTTCCTCTTAGGATCTTGAGAGTTGAAAATTGGGCTTTTTGAATCAGCGCCCGCGTAGGAGAAGCTCAAACCCATCACAGGACGAGAGAAAAATCAAGGTAAATTACTCATTTTTCTTGAAGTTTTGTGTCTATCTGATTCATAGCCTTTTAGTTTTGTGTCATTTAGATGATCAAACGTTAAAATATTTTCTGAAGTTCACAAGATCGATCAACTTTAAGCTTGAAAATCCAACTACTTCTAAACTTATAATATAACGAATAAAAAAAGAGCTTAAAATGTAGAGAGAGAAACAGAGAGTAAATGNAAAAAAAAAAAAAAAAAAAAAAAAAAAAAAAAAAAAAAAAAAAAAAAAAAAAAAAAAAAAAAAACGAAGAACAGCCCAATATTCAATTCCCTTTCTGTTCACCAAGTAGAATTCCTAATTTTTCGTTTGCCTTTCTGACCCATTTCAATTCAATGCCCTTTCCCAAATCTGGGATATGCGTATCATATTGGTGGGATTTCATTTTCCTTTGTCTCTCTCTCTCTCTCTCTCTCTCTCTCTTCATATTTTCTTTCTCCTTAAAGCTTCCATCTCTCTATTTACCTTATTGCCATCACCTTGAATTGGAAACCTCAATCAAATTTCATGCATCTTGTTGGGTTGCTTTCACCATTCCATTCAAGTGATTACAGTTGTGTGTGTGATAATATCATCTCTAATGGGTTTAAACTCTTTACTCTTTCCTTGTAAAGTTTGAGCCTTTTTGATTTGAAACAAATGGGGACAAGAAAACATCAAATGGGGTTGAGTTGGAAGAGCTTTTGATTTCAGTGACATAAAAGTTAGGCTATATCAACAAAAGAAATTAGAACAAACTCAAAGGCAAAACAAAGCTTAAGACGTACAATAATAATATGATCTTAGTTTCTTCTACTTATTGTGAAGTGGGTTAGGGCCAGTAGGAACAACCCTTTTCTCCTCAGAACTACTGGTAGCATTATTGATCATCTTCTCAGAGCTTGAGAAGAAGCACTCACAACAATACAGCTTCTTTGACTTGCACCTTCTGCTACTCTCCATGGCAATCGTCAAGCTGTTGTTGTCTCTGGTACTGTCTTGAGCCAAGAACAACATCTTCCGAGCTCCGACGACCGAGCCGATGCAGACAAAAACCGATAGCGAAAGCACCAAAATGCTGGATTGAGCTAGCCTCATTGCACCACTTAGTTAAAAACTTGATGATTTAGAAACCATGAGAAAGGTGAGGATGAGAATATATATATACTTGAAAAAACAACAGAATGAAGAATTTACACTTGAAAAGTGACCTGTGAAGGAGGGAGAGAGGAAGAGAAAAGGCAAAAGGAATTGGCAAAGTGAGAGAGAGAGAGAGAGAGAGAGAAGGGAAGAAGATAAGGAGTTAGTAATAGAGTGTGAAGAACATTAAGTAATGGTACCAATTGGAAGAAACATAAACAGTAAAAGACTCTTTTTTATGCATCAAAATCGCTCTCTGATCCAAAAAAAAACCTCTTCACCAACCCTCATTAATGGCCATTGGATGAAATATCATAAATAAATTTAAACAAGACAAGGATTTGTAATTGGGAACTGTAACAAAAGCCCAAAACACAACATTCTGTTCTCATATATATATATAGACCACAACCAAAACAAACAAAAAAAATATCAATTCCTCTCAATAACCAGTGAGTTATGGAGGAAGCTTTGTATGTTCAGGACCTCCTCGTGCTTCCAAAGGGCCATGTGCCATTAAAAGCTGACATTCAGAGAAAAGGGTAGAGAAATAGCAGAGGGAAAGCTTGGGGGAGACGTTCATGGAGTTAATGAACAAAAACTTTAATCTTTTTTATGTTTGCTTTGGCTTTGCATTCATAGTGTGAGTTGTTTGTTAGTGTTGCCGTCCGTTTGGCCTGGCCTGAATGATGATAATCTCAGAACTTTTTTATGGCATTGAATTAAAGAGGGTTGTTTCTCTGTTGGTGAGGGCTTTTGAATGCTTATAAAACTTGAAATTGTGTGTCATAAGATATCGTAAGAGAAGTCCCCAACATTATGCCGTGGTCGGTCCAATCACTGATGGAAACGTATTGAGGCTCCAACTCAGGCACTTTTAGATGCATGTCAACTAAGAACAGGCTTGACTTGAATGTAGAGACACCTCCACCACCACACAATTTGCTACCCACCAAGTATAAACCATCATAAGTGGCTGAGTAACGCCTAACAATCCCTCTCCTACAAAAGCCAAACACCACTCACTTTCTAAAGGGTGACACCACCTTAGACTAAATCGGAGAACTCGTTTGTAACTGTCCAAGCCCACTACTAATAGATATTGTCTTTTTTGAGTTTCATTTTTGGGGTTTTCCTTCAAAGATTTTAAAACGCGTTTGCTAGAGAGAGGTTTCCACACTCTTATAAAGAATGTTTCGTTCCCCTCTCCAACTGATGTGAAATCTCGCAATCTACCCCTTTAGAGGTCAAGCGTCTTTACTGACACTCGTTCCCCTCTCCAATTGATGTGGGATCTCACACCTTCTACTACGAAAAAAAGTTGTGATAAGAAACACTCATTTTTTCATGCTCGTACTACAGTTAACCGATCCTCTTCGAATAACCCGTTCAATCCAAAGATAGCTATAATGTCCTGCCGTTCTTTGTAACATTGTAAACCTTTAAAAGTATGTAGATTGATCGTTCTTATCATGTTTATAGGAATGAGGTAAATAAACCATCTTTTTGTTTAGATGCTCTAAGTTTTAACGAATGAAACGTGTAACATGTCGTTGTAGTAACTTAAGCTTAAGTATTTGGTGGCGATATTGACAATTTTGTCACCATTAAAAAGGGTGGAAGAAAAGGGAAAGAAGAGTTAAAGAGATTAGAGAGGTTGAAAAAGCTCTTAGTTAGTATGCCTCTTCAATTAATTTATCCCAAAACTAGTAACACTTTAATTACTTTGCACAGAAAGGCAATTATTAATTAATAAAACTTAGCTGAGCTGCAAGAATGATTAATTTCCTATAAGCCCTCAAGTTTAGAGGGTGGTTAGGGTTTGAGTTAGAGAAATAAATGAGGTAGGGCTGCTCTAATCTTNTTTTTTTTTTTTTTTTTTTTAAATTTTAATGTTGCTTAACTCAACCTTGAGGGACAACAAATTGATCTATAGTCCGGTGTCGTTAATTAGTAAAGCCCATGAAAACTTGTTAGCTAGCGATGAAAGCTTTACATTGCTTATACCTTTTTCATTTATCTTTTAGATATTCGGTGGCTGTCGGTCGAATTAGATAGCTTTCGAGAGCTGTACAGTCTCAAAAGGGGTCGTCTCAGGGCATTAGCCCATCGGTAAATTTTGAGGTTTTTTTTTTGAATTTTGTATCCCGAACACTTTTCCCACTTGAACGGTACCAAAAGTAAGCCTAATTTTTTAATTTTTTTATATAAAGAAATAGAAGAAAATTACTTTTGTTTGAATCAAATTTTGGGCATGAAAAANTTTTTTTTTTTTTTTTTTTTTTTTTTTTTTTTTTTTTTTAACAATATTTCAAAATAAGTTTGAAGGTAATAAATGAAGAAAAGTCAATTAATTTTTTGTGTGGAGGCAATCATTTAAAATGAAAGAAAAAAGTGTCCCTAAAACCCAAAAAGTCTTTTATTATTATTATTTTTTTAATTATCTCTATACAAATAGAGTAAGCTAAATAATTCCCACAACTTTATATTTAATCCTATGATTCAATCTACAACAAATTCTAATTCACTTTTTTTGAATTAAAATTAAAAAATTTACGTCCTTTCGAGTCTTAGAACGTTGGTCATTAGCCAACACTTGACCTTTCTTACTTTTAAGGTTGGTTTATTTCAAGGTTCATCAAGAGTCTCTCGGTCAACTCTCAAAAGATTGGTTGAAGGCTCGATGAACCCTAGGGGGCTTAAGCAAGCAAACTAAGATGACCCATTAAGGGATTCATTCATCATCCATCTGAATGAGGTCTAGACCAACCTTTCAACGAGTCAGTCTTCTAGATCTTTTGGCTGACTCCTTTAGAGATCGCACAAAAATAGAGCTAGTTCGTTTTGTTGGGTCAACCATTTTAGAATCTTGCCAACTTTAACCTCGTGACTCAGACTTTTTATATTTAAATTCCATCTCGAACAATTTTGATGTAATTATAGTCAAAAGAGAGGATTAGTTGTGAAAAGTCAGTCATTAAGGACCTCCCAAGAAATATATTATGCAAATGATGAGTTCTATATTTTTATCAACTAATATTAAATATTTAGAGAGAGAGAGATAAAGAGCCTAATTTTATTTAATTTGGTGGCTTCCATTATTAAATTTCATTATTTGTTTAATATATTCATCATAATTCATTTGCTTTTGGTAATTAATTAATTAATTATGATTAATGAAATAATTTTCTTATTATTATTATTTTTCCTGGACTTTGCTTCTTTTATATTATGCCCTCCTATTATTTGCACAATAAATTCTTTGAAAATTCCAACAAAAATAAATGAGTCACATAATTTTGTTTATTTGCATATAATTTTATACATCTAATTCACTTATGTTATATTAATTAATTATCAGATAGCTTTAATCTTAAAGGTTAAGTTTTAATTAATTTTTTATAATTATTTCATCAAATTACGTGCTACAATTTTTACGCCAATTTCCCTATTAATTTTAACAAAAAAAAAAAAAAATTATAAACTCATTCAGCTCGAGCGAAATTGACCATTACATAATTTTTTTCAATTCTTTTTTATTAAAGTGAAGAAATTGTAACAATTTTTTAAATTTAAGATTAGGTTTCTAATATGTTAATCGTTCACATTTGATTTACATAATTAATCTTCATAATTAAATACGTAAGCTTAACAATAAACATTATAATTGATGTAAATGTATTTGTTTTAATTATAGATTAAAATAATAATAGTAGTAATAATAATAATTATTACAATAATAATATATTTAACACCACATTATTGTATTATCTCACAATCAAATTTTCATTTTTTTTTAAAAAAGAGTTCGTGGTGTGATTGATGGAAAAATCCTTTTAGATTAAATCGTCTCATCTTATCCAACGAAATATGGACACGTAAGAGATCAAGGTTTCGATAAGCACAAGAATGTAACATATAGAATTCATCTGGCCATAAACCCATCTTTTCACATCCACAAAATGAGCCTAAAAAAAAATCTCGAGAGTTATTGTCTAAGTTTTAAAACGCGTCTTTTAAGTAGAAGTTTCTACATTCTTACAAGAAATGGTTCGTTTTCCTCTCCAACGAACGTGGGATCGCACGTAATATATTTATTCATATGATTTTGTTTGATAATATTATATTTATAATATTTAGAAGAGGTGATTGGCGATGATTACAAGAAATATAAACACATAATTTGTTGACATGATATTTGGTCAAAGATTAGGTTCTTAAAATTCAAAACCCTTTTACTCTACCAACCCAAAACGAAACTCCATCATTCCCAATTTATATGCAAAAAAAAATTATTTATTTAATTAATTTAATTTATTATTATTATTTAACATTCAACAAAAGTCCAACTTTGATTTTAAAGTTCCCATTGTCAAAATTATTTGAGACCACAAGAAAAGAGAAATTATGGTCCAAAATGGTAATTTCCATGAAAAATATAAGCCAAGAAAATAAAAATTATGGTCCAAATTGTGTAAATTATAAAAGTTGAATTATTCAACCATTGTAAAATTAAATGAGAAGTAGGGGTGAAAAGACAAATTAGACCCCACTTTATTTATTTATTTATTTATTATTATTATGTCTTAAACCCTATAAAATTATAGGAATTATGCTTAATTAATTCCTATTTAAATTCCTTCTAGTTCTTAATTAATTAATTAAAAAAAAGAAGATTAGAAGTGATTTATATAATAATCTAAAAAGGCTGTAATGTTATTGAGCTTAAATTATTGATCCCTTTTCCTGTACTAAAAAAAATGACATTAAATTATAGTGGCGGAGAGTTGGGCTCGGCGGCGGCGTTGGCGGCGGGTGTCCTGGTGATCTTGTCGCATGAGGGGCAAATTGTGAGCGTCGCCGCCTTGGGGAGCTGAATATACAACTGGGAAGCTCCGAGTTTGATGGATCTTAATTCATGCAACTCTTTCTTCAACCTCCGATTCTCTTCGTTCAGCCTCTCGCAGCATTTCTTCAAGAACTCGCAGTCCACTTCCGTTTGCTTCAATTTCGTCCTATTTTTTTTTTTAAATTCAAACAGAGTTATTTATTTATTTTTTGAAGAAATTAATGTTTTTATTTATTTATTTATTTATTATTATTATTACCTTGCACGTCTGTTTTGGAACCAGACTTCCACTTGTCGTGTTTTGAGGTTTAATTGGTGGGCAAGTGCCTGTTTCTGAGCCTACAAATCCATGCAAAAACAACAAAAATCAAATAAAAATCAAATTTTTGACACAAAAACGAAATGGGTATTTGAAAAAAATGAAAATTATGCAAAATGGTGAAAAGGGTATTTGAAAAAAATGAAAATTATGCAAAATGGTGAAATGGGTATTTGAAAAAAATGAAAATTATGCAAAATGGTGAAATGGGTATTTGAAAAAAATGAAAATTATGCAAAATGGTGAAATGGGTATTTGAAAAAAATGAAAATTATGCAAAATGGTGAAATGGGTATTTGAAAAAAATGAAAATTATGCAAAATGGTGAAATGGGTATTTGAAAAAAATGAAAATTATGCAAAATGGTGAAATGGGTATTTGAAAAAAATGAAAATTATGCAAAATGGTGAAATGGGTATTTGAAAAAAATGAAAATTATGCAAAATGGTGAAATGGGTATTTGAAAAAAATGAAAATTATGCAAAATGGTGAAATGGGTATTTTTGAAAATTGAAAATGATGGAAAATGGTGAAATGGGTATGAAAAAAAAAAGAGCTTACAGGATTCAAAGTGGTGTGAAGTTTGAAGCTTTCTTCGAGCAAAGTGGCTTGTTCTTTAGAAAGCCGAAGCTTTTTTCTCTCTCTTTCACGTTCGGAGCCGAGGCTGTTGGTTGTGGTTGAAGAATTAATGGGCAATTCTTGCTTGGGAACCAGGGTGAAGGAGAGGTCAGTGAAGGATTTAGGGTTGTTATGATTACTGTTGATTTTCTGCATCTTTTTGGGGACGTATTCCCCAAATCCAGAGCCGAGGCTAAGGCCGAGCCTGATGTTGCAGAGGTCGTCTTGGTCTCCCATGGCGGATGTAGAGAGAGAGAGAGAAAGAGAGGGAGAGGGGATTAAGAGAGGGTTTGAAGGAAAGAGGTTTCGAGTTGAATATCAGTTATGATGATCTCCTACGGGTTTTAATTATTATTGTGTTTATGAAGGAGTTTTTTTTTTTTTTTTTTTTTTTTTTTTTTTAAATTATTATTTAATTTTTTAATTTGTAGAGAGAGAAAATAAATAGAAGAGAGAGAATTTAGGGAATGAGAGAATAAGAATTTTTGAAAGAGTAAAGGCATGCGTTACAACTCTGACCCCTAAGACCAAACCCAAATCTTCCTTAAATGCATTTCTCCACCCATATCCTTCTTTGACTTCATAATATATATATATATATATATATATATGTGTGTTAAATTATAATTTTTTATTTTTTATTTTTACGTCAAAAATTTAAACTTTTTATGGATCTACGGGATACAAAATTATAATTTTAGAGTTACTCACGCATCAATTAATTTAGATATCTTTTAATTTATAATGATTTAGTTTCAATTTAAAAATTAGTAATTAAATAATAATTTCAAAAGTAAAAATTATTATATGCTAAAATTTAGAGACTAAATTATTAGATATTTGAAAGGGTATTTATTTAAGGGCGTAATAGTGATTTTGCATTTTCCGAAGCATCTTTTTTGGAACTATGGATTTTTTTTTTCTCTCTTTTATGTAAAAAGTTTTGTTTATTTATTTATTTTATTGTATTTTATAATCTATTTTTAAAAACGTTTTAAAAGTTAAGAATAATAAATTTAAAAATATATATAATTTAGTTTTTGAAAAAATGGAGGTTACACCTTTTAAAAGGGTGTTAAAAGTTGAATAAAAGGAATTTTTTAATTTTTTTTTTAAGATTCGTAATAATTGTAAAATAAATGATGAATAAATTAAATTACTAATTAAGTGTAGTTTAAGTTAAGTATCAATAACGAAAAAAATAATAATTATTATTTACTTCATTTAATTTTTTAAAATAAAATTTAAATAATTTAGAAAATTATAAACAAAATAGGGAGTTTCTCCAATTGATTTGTAAGCGTTTTCACATTATTTGAGTTTGAAAAAAAAAAAAAAAANTTTTTTTTTTTTTTTTAATTATTATTATTATTTTTTTTTTTAGTAAAATAATTCTTTTTCTTCCTTTGAAACTGACTTTCAATTATAACTTTTTAACCCATTTTTTCCCATTATTTTTTTTAAATATATTTATATATTTATATTTTAAAATTTTCTTTTTCCAATCATTATAATGCTTCCTTTGCTAAAATGCATATATAAATTTGAAAGGAAAATACAAAATCAACCTTTAAAATATATATATATATATATATATATATATATATATATATAATTATATAATTATATAATCATCAAAATAGTCTTGATTCAAACCCATATTAAATTACAGTCAAGAACTAAGGAAGAAGAAGTCAAAATATGATCTCATTCGGAGAAATATTTGGTTAGAGTTTAATTAGGGGTATTCATGAATTGGGTTCGATCCCATCAGATCAAAGATATTTTTTAGATTGTTCCGGTCATAAAATTTTCAACCCAGACAATTTTTATTAAATAACAAACCTAACCCAACCATAAATTTTTTTAGTTTGACGAGTAAGTTGTTCGAATAATTAGTAACTCAATTTTAATATATATTTTAAAAAAATTACCTTTGAAATAGTAAAAGTTATTTTAAGAGGTGTTCGGAGAATAAATAATTTAAAATATTATTAAATAAAAAATATAAGTATATATAATTACAGCAAGAAGATATATTTTAAAATTAATAAATTCACGTAGAACCCATGAATTAGTAAAATTTATAATAGTTTATCTCATTACTAATATTTAATATTTGTTCGAGATTATAATATCGATATAAAATATTTATATATTCTCAAAATGTCGCAAAGTTACTTAAAAAGGAAAGTTGTTTAAAATATAATATTGAATGGTTTTTTTTTTTTTGTAAAGTTATATTTGAAAATATTCTTTATTCCATCGTATTATTATCGTTTATTGTATTTAAAATATTAAATATTCGAAGTTAATTTCAAAAAAAATGAAAAATAAATGTAATAAGATCTGCAACAGAAAAGGTCCGAAAGTAATAATGTAAAAAATATTATAACGTACGAAAACGGTATAAAAATTGAAAGATTTGACGTTTGGTTCTTCGACTATGATTTTTGGACCTTAATTATTCGATCTAATCACAATGTCAAATTACAAAAATAGAATATCCGAAATAAAGTTCGTAAAATTGAAAGCACCGCAAATAATAACTAATATAAGCATAACTTTAACTAATCAAAGCATATTCTTCCAAAAAATATATATATATATATATATAGTTCCTAAAAGATTTCTATTTTTTTATGATAAGTATGATTTTTAGACCTTAATTATTCGTTTTAATCACAATACTATATAAATTAAAATACCTAAAATAGAACAATTCTGAAAATAAAAAAGCTAAAAGGGAATAATTACTTTTAACTAATAAATAAATATTCCCTAATTATACTCTAAAAAATAAACAATAAATAGTAAATGAATAAGAGCTGCATAAATTTGGTTTAAGGCATCAATATTATTAGTGGGTTTTATTTTATTTTTAACAATATTAGAAGTATTTACCATGTATTTTTTTACGTAATTAATAAATTATGTGTATAATGTTCGTTAAAGTAAAATTAAGGGATAAGATTAAATCTATAAAATTTGGTTGGTCAAATTTTAAATCAGAATATTATGGGTTGAGATTTGATAATATTTGTTACTTTTTTAGGTTTATTTTCAACTAAACTTTTATATAATTATATTTAAACTTTATATAATTCTATTCTATTTTTCAATTTTAAAGGGTCACACCTCAACTTTTTAATTTATGTTTAATGGGTAAGCTATAAAAATGTTTAATATATTTAATTTTTTTTAAAAAAATTTAAAACTAATTATTAGATATAAAATCAAATTTTATGTCTTATAAAATTTTAACCTAAATTTTAGACAACGATAAATATGTTGAAGCAACTATGAGACACAAAATAAAAAATTAAAGAGTCGTCCAACAAAAAAATTAAAAAATTAATTTTACTTCGATTTATTAAACATAAAATAAATAAACTAATTTTTCTTGAGGGAATTTTTTGACCACTAACTTTTTACCTTTGAAGGTTAAAAACATGGATTTTTACTGTGATATACTTGTTGATCGATCAAATCTTATTGTTGAATAAATTTAAATTCACCCTTTTTTTTTTTAATTTTTTATTTTTACAATCTGTAGAGCTTAAGAATGTCATTTGTTTAATTTTTCTTGGGGTTTGAATCCTATTCTTATTCCCATACTTTTACTCTCAAACATCTATTTTAGTCCACAACTTTTGAATTAAAAAAAAAATATTTCAGTTTTTTTTTTCATAATTTTTAATGAATTATTTAATAGAAACCTAATGCAGGCTAAAGTAAGCGTTCGTAAAAAGTTCCAATTCAACTACGAGATTCAAATCATTTGATCTCTTGATCGAGAGTATACGATTTAGCCCCTTAAACTAAATCCAAATTGGCAATTCTATAATTCATTCTTCGTTTGTGAGATCTCACATCCGTTGGAGAGAAAAATGAGCATAATTTATAAGAGTGTAAAAACTTCTCACTAACAGACGCGTTTTAAAAAACATTGAGCGGAAGTCCGAAAAAAGAAAACCCAAAGAAGACAAATGTCTACTAGTCATGAGTTTGAACTGCTACAAATGGTATCAGAGCTAGACACCATGCGATGTGCTAGCAAGGAGGCTGAACCCTGAAGGGGGTAGACATGAGATGGTGTGCCAACAAGGACACTGGCCCCAAAGGGGTAGATTGGGGAGTCCCACATCAATTAAAGAAGAGAATGAGTACCAACGAAGACGCTGGGCTCCAAAAGGGGGTATATTATGAAATTTCACATCGGTTGGAGAAAAGAACGAGTGCCAGCGAGGACGCTGGCCCCAAAGAGAGGTGGATTGTTAGATCCCACGTCAATTTGAAGGAGAATGAATGGAAAGCTCGAAAGAAAAAGTATATCTACTAATAATAATGGGTTTGGACGGTTGCATTCGTAGTACATCATTAAATTTAGAATCTATTAGTATTTCATTAAACGGAATAAAGAACGCAAATGTTTCCAGAAACGGTCGACATCCATTTGTTATCAGATAAGTCTTGTCATTGGAGTAAGAAACTAGACTATCACTATCAGAAAATGATGAAAGTTCAAATTTCCAGATCTGAGGTGTTCACATTCATAGGAAGAAAACAAAAGGGAAGTCATGTCATGAAGCCTGGGTTGATGACACTTATATATCAGCTGATTAATTCACATTACCACTTCCCTTTCAAATCAATGTCACATGGAATCTCCAGTAGCCATTGGTGATGATGTTAATCATGCAAGAATCAATCATGCTCAAAAGCTGTAAAATGCACACCTCTTTCAGTTCCGTATATTTATTGCATACACACCACACCACACCACACCACACCACAATGCCTACCTCCTGCACCAAAATTCTCCATGGCTTCACAAATTTACAAGCTTTACAACCTCCGCAATTAGATCTCACATATCCCAATAAAATTCGAAAAGTTTAGACCAAAAATTTGGTTATAAGTTGAAAATGACCGATAATTCTTACCCGAAAAAATGATAGATAAGACAACCCCATTGTAAGATCCTACATCAGTTTGAGAGGGGAACGAAACATTATTTACAAGGGTGTGAAAACTTCTTTTTAGCAGATGCGTTTTAAAACCTTAAGGGAAACCCATAAGAAAAAACCCATATGGGACAATATTTGCTAGCGGTGGGATTGGGTTGTTACAAATGGTATTAGAGCTAGACACCGGACTATGTACCAACAAAGAGGCTGAATTCCAAAGGGGGTGGACATCAGGTGATGTGCTAGCAAGGACGCTGGGTCCTGAAAGGGAGTGGATTGGGGGGTTCCACATCGATTGGAAAGGGAACGAGTGCCAGTGAGGATGCTGGGTGTCTCGGCCATGCTTGTCCAAGGCGTGTTGTCCATGGCCGCATGTCCGTCACATGCTGAAACCCTTGCCTTATACTAATTTACCGCTTTCTTTTACTTCTTTCATTCTTCAAGAGTATGACGTTTCGGCGAAATCATGGTTACGTTTGGTAAACATGAAATGCCTCAAAATGTACTATAGAGGATGTGACTAGTTGTCAAATTTTCCCTACCCGAAAAGTTATATACTCTATAAGCAGTTGTTGTCGCATTTTTGCTTGCATGCAATACAACACCACTCTCAATCTCTTTCTCATTCTTGCTTTCAAAACTCTTTTTCCAAAATTTCTCCCCCATTTTCTAATCGGGGCCCGAGGCTTGAATATACATTGTCCAACTGTAGGCAACGTGATCCAAAGTTGGCTTGACTCACTTAGTGTTGAGAGTGAGTGCCGCACAATCGTCAAATTCATTGCCAAGAAAAGGCGATTGTGACACTAGCCCTAAAGGAGTGGATTGTGAGAGTCCACATCAGTTAGAGAGAGGAACGGAGTATTCTCTCCATAGCAGACGCGTTTTAAGAGGAAATCGTCAAATTCATTGCCAAGAAAAGGCGATTGTGACACTAGCCCTAAAGGAGTGGATTGTGAGAGTCCACATCAGTTAGAGAGAGGAACGGAGTATTCTCTCCATAGCAGACGCGTTTTAAGAGGAAATCGTCAAATTCATTGCCAAGAAAAGGCGATTGTGACACTAGCCCTAAAGGAGTGGATTGTGAGAGTCCACATCAGTTAGAGAGAGGAACGGAGTATTCTCTCCATAGCAGACGCGTTTTAAGAAGAAGTCCGGAAAGAGAAGCCTTCAAACAAAACAATATTTACTAGCAGTGTCTTTCGGCCAAAAAGAGAAGCCTTCAAACAAAACAATATTTACTAGCAGTGTCTTTCCGCCGTTACACCCATCATCCCGAATCCAAACTTATCACTTGGGTAAAAATAGATCTAGAGACAGCGAAAAGATGGGGTTTTTTTCCACTTTTTTAAAACCAGAAAAGAAAATGCAGGATTTTATTTTCCTAAAATGGCATCGAGCATCTATTACCATGTAACTGACAGGATAAAGATAGGGGGGAGAGAGAGAGAGCCAAAGGGTAAAAACAGCGATGAACAATCTGGCCATGCCATGAGAGGTTCTGTTTGGCATGGAACAAACACGTGAAATTTCAACCAGTTAAGTCGGCTGAAAAAAAGGTAAATGGGTTGAAGACAGAGGCAGTTGTCTGGATTCTTGGTTGGTATTGTGTCTGTTTCATTCTGAATTAGCAACAAAATCATAAGCCTGGCCTATATATATTGCTGCAAACCCATCTCTTTCCATCCCAAGATAAGCTCATCTTTATTTTGGCAGACAAAGTCAAGAAATGAGATACTCACATTTTATTCAATGTTTCCTGCTCTTTACTGCCCTTTTCTATCTTCTTTCAGTGGATCCCTTTCATTCTCATCCTCAGACTTTCGCCTCTGAAGGAAGACCTGCAAGGAAGTACCTTGATACATCATTTTCCAACCCAGAACATGAATATCACAGAGTCAAGGTATGCTAAATTAATACTAACTTCTTTGATTTTGGCTTTTGGAATGGATTCCGCCACCCTAACATATGGATATTCCAAAATGCAGGATCATAAACAAGAAATTTCCTCCAACACACATGAATATGAAAAAAGTATCGACGGTGCCGATGAACTTGTCTACCATATTGACTATAATGGGCCGAAAACGCATCCGAATCCACCCGATCATCCATAGCCATAGGCTATGTATCAACTTTCAAGATGACATGAGCTACTTATACATGTACTGCACTACAGACACACATTTTTCTGTATAATCTATCAAATGCTCTCTTTTATTCATGTAACAATTATATATACAATCTATCAAATGTCATGTGCTATGATCACAATAAGCACTTAAATGTGAACTCAACTACCATAGATCTTTGCGCACCCTGGAACTAGCAATGCAATAATTACAACTAACTTTAGGCTTTTACAAGTGATCTATGACGAGAACTAGCTTTGACATGAACACGAAATCATAAAAAAGCTCAAACGTAAAATGATTGTGATCATATATTACTTTCTTGGTTAAGAATCATCGTCCTACAGAATTAAATGATCATATGAAGGTTCTCACTATAAAACACTTGTATGAACACAAATAGCTGTCTGATTAACTCCCAGGGGTCCACAAATTCGAAGTCCAATTTTAGGAGGACAAAAAAAGGAGAATCCAACATGCATTATGGGCATTTGAACACAAATAACAATTAGAAGCATTGGGTCCAAAAAGCTGCTTGTGTCCCATGGAAACACCACAAGGTTCCATACTTTACTAAAAGCATGTTGGTCACAGCACATGACTTGCTCCCTAGAATGAAATCCGTATAATGACCTTTAATTGTTTAACCTTTCAAAACTTCATGCTAGTAACAGTCCAGACTTCTACATTCTACATATAAGCCCCAAAAATATCATACCTTTTAACGTTGGCCCCTAAGGGGGTGGATAGATCCTCTCCCTAACAGATACGTCTTTTAACCGTGAGGCTGACGGCGATACGTAACGGACCAAAACAGACAATATCTGACGGCAATACAAACACACAAGGATCACCATATTGACTAGCCAAACCCAGAGAACCTGGAGGTGTCAAGTACATATCAGTACCTACAGATGGTTGACCAAACAGAGATTCTATAGCATTTGCAGTAGCAAAAATCTTCTTATACAGAAATTCCATGCCACACAGATCAATTGTATAACCTTGTTTAAAAATTTCTTCACATGTTCATGCATAACTTAACTTTAAGCCTGCATAAACGCAGATCTAGTAGATATTAAGTCCAGATATCCAAGAAAATACCCTGAGCTTGTATAGATGTTAGATTGATTCAACTATCATTCGCTGCACAAACCACCACGCCATCGAATTGTATGTCGTATTAATCACAAAGTTCTTTCAATCATACTCTTTTCGTTTGGAATTGCAAAGATACAGAGTACAAAAGCAAAATCAAGAACATAATTAAGTTCATAGTTAAACCGATTTCACCATACGAGACAAATTAAAAAGGAAATCCAGAATTAGAGTCGATATCTATAAAAACTTACATAAGACACTCAATGGGAGAGACCTGTACCAACCTCCGCCGCCCAAACAACGCGGTGGACAAATCCATAACAGCAGTACAAGCAGCCAACGCAACTCTTCTCTTCGAATACGCAAAGGTCGCGATCAAATCTCTCACAACCGCATCATTCGAAGCAATCAGTTCATTTATACAGAGCGATATGATCGAACAAGAAGCGATTCCTGAGCGCCTGAAATGGGAAAACAAAGACAGTCAAAATCAAGAACCAACGAAAGAGTTAAATCCAAGGGCAGGTAAACGCATAGAAGGGTTACTCTGGAGGGATGGAGACGGCGGCGAGAAGAAGAGATAGAGAGTGGTAATGACATTGAAGTTGGATTGGGATTTGGATCGTCTCTTTCGTTAGGTTTTGGAAGTAGAGGTATGGCTATGGCTACAAAGCTTCCTCGGCGCCTCCATTGACGCACCCTGTGATTGAATGAATTGCGAATTCCTTCAGCACAGAGTGTCTGGTCTTTATATACAAACGCTTTCTCGCGCGCAGCGAAGTTTCAGTACAAATTTAAAGATAATATCCTAAAATTCTCTCTTTTTTTAACTTTTTATATTATAATTTATAATTTAACTAAGAAAAATCTCTCTTTTTTTCTTCTTTATATTTGTTAGATGAATTTTAGTTTGATTTTCAAATTAGTCCCTTAATTTTTGTTAACTAATGATTTTGGTATTGTCAATTATTTAAATCCATCAATTTTTTTTTAAATAAAAGGTTTAAATCTAACTTTTATTAAAAGTTAGGTATATTTCCAGCTTAGAAATGATTTCTTTTTAGAAAAAATTAATAAATATGTAAAATAAAATGATTCCAACTTCAAATCCTTTAGGTCAATTAAACATGTTTTAGGTCGAGTTCAACTCCTATTCGAGATTAAAAATTGTTGTTAAGATCTTGTCTAAATTCTTGTGTGTTTTCTTTTTAATTCTCTTATAGTTAAAACGTTGTTAAAACGTGGATTATGTCAGTGTGACGATGATTATTTAAGAATATCAGTGCAAGGAACAACATTCACAAACACAAGCATCTTCACTCGTAGAAATATCAAACTGTCAAAGTCAAATGAAAATATCATCCGTCTCCTTCGATGTTTCAAGAAGAAATTGAATGACTTAAAAGAAATTGATCAAGATAATATATAATGTTACTGTAAAACTTCCAAATTTATTCAATTTATATTGGGTAAACTATCACATTGAAAAAAGAAGTAAAACAGATCCAACAGGTATGGGTGGTTCAATTTTGTATTAACTTAGCATCGTACATCCATGTATGGATATATTAAAAAAAACAAACGAACCAAACCTGTTCGGGTTTATGAATGTGAAAACTGACCCAGATCGGGTCAGTTCACATAACAATAATAAGAAGAAAGACGACCCGACCCATCCCAACCCAGTTGCACTTCCTACCATAGTTTGCCTCAGCAAAACTCCAAATACACCTATGGTTTAAAAGTGAAATCTTTGTAATGTACTAATAAATGAATGCTCAACTGGCATACATACTGGTATGGACTACCCGCATGGTGAACAGAGTGTCCCAGCCCCTGGATTCATGGCCTCAATACCAGTGGTTTCAAAATTGACTGAAAATGGGATTCTTGCTTGAAAATTAAAGGACAAATAATTCCAAATGACTCCATTTAAATTTCAATGAGAACCCTTTTCCAGTCCAAATGCCTCGGAGAATCAAATTTGTACTGCATTCAATGGTTTAGGAAAGACCAACCCCCCCACCAACGAGATACTTAACTCCTCCAACCACCTTCCAGATGCATCTAAACATGGGGGCAGGCATATTATTGAAACAACTACGAATATAAATTTGATTGACAATGCCACAAAACTAACCCATTAAAGTGTGTAATTAATTCTAGCAGATACTTAACTCCCAATACTTTTGGTACAGATTCTTTACAAAGCTCCTTACATTGATCTAGCAGATAGCTTACTAAAGGATTAAGAGAACACAGAGGCTAAAGAATGGGTATCTCCGACACTCGAAAGGAGACTTGATCAGGAAACACTCGATATCGACCATGTCGAATGATAGAAAAAGGATATGCTTCATTCTCACTATCATCATCAAGGTTCATCAATGGCCTAGTTAATTGAACAGCACAAGGCAACCGTATATGGTCTACATCCTCTACTCCTTGAAATAAATAATGCACTAAACTAATGAAGGTGTGAGAAGTGCCTACATCAAATGCGAGCAATGAGGCTAAGAAGGGAGGGGGAAGATCGCATTAGAAGCTCCACCATCAGAAATCCCTAAAAATTGATTCTAAAGATGAAAAGATCCTACAAGCTAAAGCCATCAAGGAGAACTTTATAAGGCTATAGACAGGCTATTTTTCTTCAAACAACAAAGCACATCAGCAATTTTGAAGGCTATAGACTTCAAAATAAAGCACTAAACCATTATTCTTGTACTAGGAAAACTGTATATCCAGGAGAATAGCTAAACCAACCATCATGTAGGCCTGCTGCATGGAGAGTCGTGGATGGGCGATTTCGCCAAACAAGAACAACGGTGATTTCTAGCCAACTGATATCCTGAGTGAGTTTGTGTTTGTCCTGTCCTACAAAGGAGGCATTATTGAGATTTGATCAATCTTTTCGGAAAAGATAAGCAAAAACTCAAATAAGAGGGAAAGGAAAATGATTATGGTTTATGTTCTCAATCTATGACGACACCTAACTGCAACTGCATCCTCCATGCTGGCTCTTTCAATACCAACATGCTCAAGTAAATTCAAGGCCAAAAGATCCACCCGACCAAGAGGTTTCTAACCATCAAGAACATTAGGATAGAAAATAAGATGTTTGTATAATCGAACTAGCTTCAAAGCTTTCGTCCACGATTTTATTATACTGAGGTTGTTTGTCCCAATTCATCTCAGCTCACCTCAAGGTCATCCAATAGTATAGCTAAATTTCCTTAGTATTTCAGTCTTGTACAAATCAGAAAATAATGGAACACAAAAGATCTAGAAACGTCTAGTTTTAAGGGGGAAAAAATGCCAGTAACTGAAGAATGAGAATATTTCCCAAGGACAGAACTTGGGCTTCTAATTACCATTGTCTTCATTTTCTTTTCATGCCAACAAGTCCTTTCACAAAAACAATAGACTTCTCGCAACCTGCATATTACTCTACAAAGTGTCTCAAAGACCAAGAGAATAAACACAACAAATCTATAATGCTAATCTCATTCATCAACCAATAAGGGGACAAGCAATGGGCAGCGACAAACGGACAGCATTCTGGATGTCGAAGTATCAACTAATTTCCAGAAGATAGATATCAAACTGATATAAAATTCATCAAAAAACAAGAATAAAATTGAAGTGCATTTAGAAAGTGGATACCTCTTTAATATTTCCAAAGCTAGGTAAGTCCTGGAGAGACTTGAATCTGGCTAGATAAATTGAAATTTGTATTATTTTTTCGCATTATAGACTCGAATTTGTTCAAATCAACAATCAAACTAGAGCAAGAAAGTAATAAAACTTCAGATTATATAGATAAAAGACTCGATTATACTCCGAAATTCGCCATGTATATTGAAACGCCTGTAGGAACGACGACTAGGAAGTAAAGCTTAAAGAAGAATAACTATGTCGATAATGCACAACTCAAATTCACATACAATCCTTCACACTCCATCGATAGTAAACAGATAGTGTTAGTTGTAGTCAAAAGGAGAAGCGGGAGGGGGGAACAGCGTAGAGAGTGAAGAAATCTGGAGAAGAAAATATGTACAAGTGTAGAGAAGTGGTTGGACTTGGAGGATTTAGACAGGCGGTATGTTGGAGAAGGAGAAACCCTTGTAACCCTTGTACGCATAGTAAGCAATCCGCGTGTAATAGAAACCCGGAATAAACAAGAGAGCTCCCAACAACGAGAAGAACACCCCTGAAAATCATCAAGAACAAAGCAAAACTTATTAACATTCGAACTAGGGCAAAATTAGAAGAAGAACACAAAGCANAAAAAAAAAAAAAAAAAAAAAAAAAAAAAAAAAAAAAAAAAAAAAAAAAAAAAAAAAAAGTACCGTGAGCACGATCACCACCGACTCGATTACTGGCCATGAAGATACCAACGATGATTCCAATCATTCCAAAAAAGAGAAGAGAAACAGCAAGAGCGATCTCCTTGATAGGAGGCCGATTGTTGACGGTGAAGGGAGAATCCATCATAATGTCTTCGTCTGTTATCGAAAACGCATGGTCCACGTACGCCATCTTTCTCTGTAATAAACGGAGATCTAGGGCTGAAGGAAGAAGAAGGTGTTGAAGCTTGGATCCGCAGAAAAATAGGTGCCGGGATTTGGTAGAGAAATCGGCGGCGACGACGGTGGAATTTTGTTTTTTTGAAGCAAAGAGACGCCTACCTGTTTTTGACTCCGCGAGGAGGTGGAGTGAAAAGAAAGGCGTAAACTTCCACGTCAGCGTCAGTAAAAGCTTTATAATTATCTTAATTAATCCTAAATTAGAGTTTAAGTTTATATATATATATATATATTTTTTTTTTGTCCGATTTGGCCCGATACGAACTCAGGGATTCCTAACCCCACCGACTTTAATCCACAAACTCGACCCACTTCTCGACTCACTCAATTTATCTTTTCTATGGAGTTCCATCCATTGACTATGTGTCGGGATGCTATACAAGGTTTTTCTTACGATGGAACTTTGAACTTCACTAGTAGTTCAACTTTCATAATCCCGTCAATAAAAGGAAAATCTACCAATTCCATCGTTTTGAAGCTTTTGACGCTACTCGTATTGAAGCTTTAGCAAATCGACCTTCCATTATGAACTTTCTACCTCGGCATTGACCAAGACTTTCTGCTATGCTTCACAAATTTGAGTTCCTCAACAAATTAATCGATTGCTATGGTTTTGACCTCGCCTCGATCATGGTGGGACCGACCTTGACTTTAGTTCTAACTTCTCTAATCGTAGCGTTTTGTTATTGTAAGGCTAATGATTTGTTATCGGTTGTTTTGGCTAACTCTACTTTGTTTTTTATCGTGTTGCTTCCTTCATTCGTCCCCCTCCCTCACTCCCCACCCAAGTTCAACCTTGGTTCGTTTTTTTTTTATTTTAATTTTTATTAAAAGTTTGTTATCAATATCAACCATATCCTTATCTATTAAGGATTTACCTTCGAGCAATCTCAACCAAAGCCTAAAGCCTAACCACACGTCAAATAGGGTTAGGAGTAATTTGAATTAGATTAGGTCGTAGCTACGCCAAGTACATACTGAACTCGAACTAACTCAACTTTAACCGAGGCAAGCTTATCCGTAGATAGATGTGAAACAAAGTAATTAATTAAAATAAAAGATTTAATTTAAGTCTTAATTCTTGAACTTTTTTCATGGAATCCTCAAACATCAATGATAATATTATAAGATTCATGAATTCAATTAATAAAAACAGTAACATAAATGACATTAATCATTTCAAAAGTGCAATTGTTGCTATCTACCAAAAACACAAAACCCTCTTTGAAAGTGTATGGAAATCTCTCCGTAGCAGAGCGTTTTAAATTTTTTTTTTGAAGGAAAGTCTAAAAAGAAAAGTTTGAAGATGACAATATTTACTAACGATGAGCTTGGACTGTTACAAATGGTATCAGAACCATGTAATGAGTGATATGCCAGTAAAGAGGTTGAATCCCGAAGCGGGGTGGACACGAGACGGTGTGCCAACAAAGACACCGGGCCCTGAAGGTGAGTGAATTGGGAGACCCCACAAAGCCCGCTAGCAAGGACGTTGGGCCCTGAAAGGGTGTGGATTGGGAGATCCTACAAAGCTCATTGCAAATGGTATCAGAGACACACACTAGACAATGTGTCAACGAGGAGGTTGAGCCTCGAAGCGGGGTAGACACGAGACAGTGTGCCAACAAGGAGCTGGACTCTAAAAAGGGTGGATAGGGAGATCTCACAAAACCTGTTGCAAATGGTATTAGAGACGCACACTGAGTGATGTGTCAGTGAGGAGGCCGAGCCCCGAAGTGGGATGGACACAAGGCAGTGTGTCAATAAGGAAAAGTCCAAAGAAGACAATATGTACTAGCGGTGAGCTTGTGGTGTTACATTCTTCGAGAAAATATCAAGTTGAAGAAGATATCATAACTTCCAAGCATGATGAACTAAAAAAAACTAATCTTTTAGGAGTATATAATTCAAACTCTACACAGCCATGCTAATCAATGGAAAAGATTTTGAACAAATTAGAAAGAAGAAGAAGAAGCATAAATGAGAGAATGTTAATAGTACAAAGATCACGTGGAAATGGATTTGATCTTCTTGGAGGGAAATTGAAGCTCAAAATACACACACTTGAGATCTTGAGGAGCTTCAAAGAACGACGGCGGTTGAAAGTTCAATTTTCTTCGAGGAGGTCGAGGTTTCTTCGGCGCCGGAGGACATTCCATGGTCGGCTTCAGGCGGCTGCCGGCGGCTGTCGGAGTCTGGCATTCTTCTGGTTGTTGTTCTTGAAAATCTCTTCTTTCTATGGGGATTTGAAGGGATGGTGTTAATCTTAAAGGGGTAAGTGGCCGGAATTCATCCATAACCTCCATACCCATTTTGCAGAAACTCAAATTGTGGGGTTCCTCTCCTTCTCCGGTGATCCAGGTTTTAATGGCGGAAGGAGAGAGAAAGAATGAGAGAGAAAATGGCGTGCTAAAGGCAATTGAAATGGTGATGATGAGAGGTGCTGAAAGAGAGACAGATATGTGAGAGAGACGTGGGTGGGGGCGATGTAATTCGGTGGGATAGAGAGATCATGACTCTTTCTTTTTTGGTTCAACCAAAATAGATGGGGTTTGGAGAGAGAGAGAGAACCATACTGCAACGCGGGTAGTTTATCTTTTAAAGACTAACCGAGGCTTGTAAAGATTCTATTCGTGAGTGTAATGGTATGAGCCTGTGTTGATCGAACAGACACGAAAGTCTGCTATAATGATTCGAGTGAAAGGGTTTTATGTAATAGTTCAAACCCATTACTAGCACTGTCTACTTTGGTCATTTATGAATTGTCTTCAGCCTCACGGTTTTAAAACGTATCTGATAGGGAGATGTTTCCATACCCTTATGAGTAACCCTCTCCAACCGACGTGGGATCTCACAGTCCACTCTCTTAGGGACCCAGCGTTCTTACTGACACACTGCTCAGTGTCTGGCTCTGATACCATTTGTAATATCCCGAGACTACTGCTAATAGATATTGTCCGTTTCGACCTGTTGCGTATTGCTATCGACCTCTTATACCATTTGTGATGGCCCGAAGTCACCACTAGTAGATATTGTCAGTTTTGTCTTGTTACATAACGCTGTCATCCTCATGATTTTAAAACACATCTACTATAAAGAGGTTTCCACACTTTTATAAGTAATGTTTCGTTCTCTTCTCTAACCGATGTGGGATCTCACATTCTATCTCAATGAATCAAAAGTACGTAAGAATAACAGATTAATAACTCCCCATAGTTCTTACTGACGAAGTTGTTTGGCATCACGTGTTTATGTAAGAACTTATCTAGATTGTCGACCAAACAAACCCTTAAAACTTTTGAGTTCGATAACGACATAACGAACAAAGACGAAAACAACAATGATAATGGAAGGTTGGAGAAGGAGTGATGAGAAAATGAGACAAAAGATAAAAGAAAGAGATAGAAATGGAAGAAAGGGCAAAGCCAAAGAGCAGCCTTTAACCTGACTCATACGCACACGACCAGTAAATGAAGGTTCTTCATCTGCTTGTCTCTATTATGCTTCCACTCATATCCATGGCCATCCCCTCATCTCTTCTAGTCAACTCATAATTTATACGACCTTATAACCGAAACCCTAATCAAACGGAAAAGTTTGGGTCGTACCCGCACGATCATTAGAGAATCAATGGTAGCTAAGGTGAAAGATGTAATTATAGGGGTAAAACAACTAAACGACGAAAGGAAGCCCTTCACTCCATTGAAACTTACGAGAGGAGCTTTGTGGAGCTTAAAGAGAGGTTACGTACGACATACGTGTATATCATTAAGGCAAATTGAGATCTTTGAAGTGTCCACTGCAAGTCGTTCTCGAATATGAGAATCCAATGCGATTGAAAGAGAAAGAAACTAAATTAAAATATATAATTTATACAAATACCAAATAATTTTTATACACAATATTATGTTGAAGGAGACCGTTAAAGCATCCTATGAAACTTGTCCATTTCTTTTTAACGGTTTAACTGAATTTTAAAATTTTCAAACTATACTAAAACAAAAAAATCATTTTTTGTAATAAAAAAAATATCGTAGATGAAATCCCGAAAACATTATCGTAAAAAATTAAGAGCTATAATCATTAATAAATTTCTTACGATCTTTTTTTTTTTTTTTTAAATCTCGATATATATTAGAATTCTTAACCGAACTTCAAAAATTATGTTTTTTTATAAATAAATAAATAATTAATTAATTAATTGACTTATATTTTAGTATAAAAAAAATACATATATGAAAATAAGGTTTATGAGGTAATATTTCTAAATTAAAAAATAATAATAATAAATGACGTCACCTTTAAAAGTCCAAATCCTAATGGAAGGGCCCAACTAGAAGTCTAAATTTTCAAAGGCCCATAACATCTTAAGCCCAACAAAGGAATAGTGACGTGGAAAATATAATTAATTGTTTTTCTTCTAAAAATAAATTTTAAAGTGCTTTTAATTATTTTAAATATATGACTAAATGCATGGTTTTTTGAAATACTTTTAATTTATGAAAAAACACTTTTAAAAATAATACAAATATTGCTTATTTTTGAAATATATGTTAAATGTGATATTTAATTCAACTAAAAATGGGAAGTTTTGGAAATATTTTAACATATATTTTATTTTTCCTTGTTGACCTAAAATTTAAAAAATTGTAAAAAGGAAATTTATAATAAATATATTTTAAATTGACAGCTAAAATGAAATTAATATGAAGCTATAAATTTCCAACCATGTATAGTATTATTATAACCTTTTTTATTAAATAAAAAAATTAAGTAAAAGTCCAATCATGTGGGACCCGTATCGTGACCGTCAAATTAGCTTTCAACTAAATATAATACCAAAAAAACCCCTTTCTTTAATCAAAATTACATCGATACCCTTCCACCATGAAGTCTTATAGAGATTCGACGTGATTGTATCTTGCTTTGACTTTCTGAACAAGCCAATCGTTTCGGGTACTCCGAGGCTAAGTTTGACTTTATCAAAGATTTGACTTTTGATTCTCGAGTCACAGCCCAATCGGTAGCGTTGAAACCCCGACAAGTTTGTCATTCAACACGTCTGGGAAACGAAACCCACGCTGGCATCGGCCACCGCTCTCGGCACCGTGGCCGGCGGGTGTCGGTGATCTCCGTCGTAAGTTACGACGAGCATCGCCGGATCATCGCGAGCTCTTTCAACTTTTTTCCTCGCCGGACATCCTTTGACGGCGCTGCATCTGTAATAACCTCTGCAAAAGAAATCCAAAAAAAACCATAAAAATTAATTCTTTTACGTTATGAAAATTACCCAAATTAATAATTTATTTTTATTTTATTTGATTAAATCTTGAAATTGAAGATGAAATTAGAATTTACCTCGGATACGGCGAGCCTTTGATGGGCTTTTGGCCGTACTTTCTCCAAGAATACTCGTCGGAAGGTATCTCGGCGATTTTAGAACTGATCGCCGGAACTCGTACGGTCTTTTTCACTCCCGATTTCCTAAATTAAATCAAATTCAAATCCAAATTAACAAAACCCAGATTTGTAAAACAAAGAATTTCCCATTTCAGATAAGCAATCGCAAAAATTGGTACCTTCGCTTCGCGCAGTGACACTCCTTGGAATTGATCTTGCAACCAAATCGGGAGCTATCATCGCACTTCCTCTTCGCCGACAGGGGCGGTTTACCGGAGGAAACCGCCGGCGGTGGCGGCGTGAAGAGTGACAGACCAAGCTTTTCATTGGAAACGCTGCCGTCGCCGGTGATCGTGGACATGAGAGACGACGTCGTAGTGGACTCAGTCGGAGCCTTGGAATCGGGCGATTTAAGGAAGTCAATAGTGGAGGAACTGGGAAGTGGATCGAGAGAATTGAGAACGGAAACAGAGGAATCGGAAACAGAGGAAGAACCGCGACGGAACCGGGCGTGGCCGGTGCGGTTGAGGAGGGAAATGAATCGCTTGAATTTAGAGACGGTGAAATCGGTGACTTGAGAGCAATCGAGATCGGCGATTTTTTGAGTGGGTTGTTGTTTGGATAAGAGACGGATTAGATCCTCCATGCTCTGTAAACTGGCGGAGGCGGCATCTTGGATGGCGGTTTGGTCGTCAATGGTGGCCGGAAACGCTGCGAGGTCGACGGCCATGGGATTAGAAGATAATCGGAATCTGAGAGAAGTGGAGAGGGTAGGGGAGAAGGGGAGAAAGAAAGACGGTTTTTTATAAAAGGAAAAGGAACGAAAGTCAATGGATATTTGGTCAACGCAATTAGTTGAATAAATATTTATTTATTTTCATATTTGTGGAAGACAGACAAGATAAAATAAAAAATAATAAAAAAGTCTCCTTTTCAAATTATTAGTTTTTACTAAAATTTAAATTTTTATTATAATATTTAGATTGTGCTAGATTGTGAATTTAAATTTATTATTTATTTTTGACGTCATTATAAAACTCCAATTCAAGTCAAGTTGTGCAGGCCAAGCCTTCGAAAGTTCGCCTTTTGTTTTGGTCAACATTGACAATTGCCAAAGTCGAGGGGTTTCCTTTTTTTTTCAATTAAAATATTTGTTTTTTTTATTTAAATTTTAAATTGGAGGTCTTTGTTAATTTGCTTCTAGAAGAAGTTGAAATTTGACTTACCTAAGTAAATGAAAATTTTCTATTTTTAAGATTTATTACGTGCGCCAAATATTGTCCTTTTCACTAGTTATGTATCATCGTCAGTCTCTCTCAAACCAATATGGGATCTACTCCCTTCCAGGCGTACTCTAGCTCAAATTTATCACTAGCAGATATTGTCCGCGTTGGTCCGTTACGTATTGAGATCTCACCTTTAATATTTATAAAATTTTCAATTTTACGTTAAATAAATCCGTAAATTTTATTTATTTATTTATTTAAAATTATTTTATAATGCAAGTGGGGATGGTATGAAAAAAAAGTGAATATTGCATAAAGGAGATGACTTTACATCGCATGCACATATTCTTAATCATTAAGTTCAAACAGCACTAAAGGAAACCACCGAGAAATTAAACAAAAAAATTTAAAATAATATTATAAAAATAACAAATTGCCAAATGCGAAAAAACTGAAATTAATTAATTTCCACCTTTAATCTTATAAGAAAACAGCTTGCCCCAAAAATAAATAAATATTTTTTATAAGGTCAATGGCAATTATGTAATTAGCATCCTATAAATTAATTTAATCAAGTGGGTTTTTTAATTTAGATTATTAAATAATTGCATGGAAGTTAACGATTGCTATGTCTAAACTACCCGGATTTGGTTGAATTCGTTATAATTTTAGGAAAAAAATCACTGAGAGATCGACCCATAAACAATGAAGGAGAGAAGATACCTCGGGTCAATGTGCCCCTAATTCGTGCGATTTTGTCTCTGTCTAGTTTGATCCCTTTTTGACCTATTTCGAAAAGGAGTAGACGAAAAAACCTAAAGGAGTTATATAAATGTGAGATCTCATATCGGTTGTAGAGGGAAACAGAACATTTCTTATAAATGTGTGAAAACCTCTCCCCAGTAGACGCATTTTAAACTGTGAGGCCGACAACGATACGTAATGAGCTAAAACGAACAATATCTACTAGTCCTACGATAGACAAGCCCAACCAGACTAACTTAGTTGCAAGAAAGCCGTAAATTTTAATGGTGTAGAGACGAAAGAGAGAACAGGGGCGGCTAATTAAGTGAAACGGTTGACCTACTAGGTTTAGGTATGACAAGTGAAGGATATAAAACCATATGTTAAAATTTTAAAATAAAGTTTTTATAACGCACATGCAAGAAGTAACTCAAAGTGTTGACACACAGAAACCTAGACTAGATATTTCTACTTTCGAAACTTTATTATAATTTTTTTAAATTTTATTATTATTATTATTATTATTATTATTTTCCTGTCCACGATATTAATATTTAATTAGTTTTTCCTAATATATTCTATTCTATTAAATTACAAAGTCAACTTATTCTTTTTTATTTTTCTTTCTTCACATCAATTTGAATTTAATCACAAAAATCACAATAAATATTTATTAAAAAAAAAAAAAGCTCCATATATTTAACGTGCTATTCCGATTTAAAATTTGAAATTAAAAAAAGAATATAATATTATATATTTTAATTAAAAAATTAAAAAAAAAATACATTTAACACAGTACCATGTTTAAAAAGTACACATAATTGTTCAGAGTAATGTTAAAATATTTGTAGATAATTTATGAGGTGTAAATAGACAATTTTTGTCCCCATATTAACGCTTCAAAAATTTAAATTTATTTTAGACAAAATACAAAATTTATGAATATTTTAATTAATTTAGATAAATAAAATATTTAAGAATCCATGAAGAAAAAAAATGTTAAATTTAAAAATAAAAAGTTAAATATGAAAGTATGTTTCCACTAATTATATTCTCCACTCTTAATTTAAATCCTTAACGCATATATTACCTTCTTAAAAGTCAATTATGGAATCGGATTTAAGTAGAAAAATCTTATTTAGTGACTTTGTGGAATATGAAAATTCCAAACCTTTGATTTGACTAAAACCATAAATTTTTAAAACTATATATAAAATTATTCTATTAAAAGTCAATTTTTTTTTTAAAAAGTCAACAATTGATTTGATTAAAAGTCTACATTATGGAGGTGATTTTATTCATTTTTTTTTAAGAATAATTTTTATATTCTGTTTAAATAAACAAATACATATTGTTTTTAAAATGTCATAAATTTCTTTATTTGATATCGTCTTTTATACACATTTTAAAAAAAATATTAATCCATTTTAAGCATTTCCCATATTTTTTTTACTATTTTTTAAAATAAATTATAAATTACACCCTTTTCATTTTATCCCATTTTAACTCCTATCTATTATTCTTTTAATATTTTATTATTTTAGATATTTTTTATAATATTTTTTTAGAATAGAGGGAACAAAATATTTTTTTTATAAAAATGTGAAAATATCTCTTCAGCATATTGTAAAACTGTGAGACTGACAGTCATACGTAACAGATCAAAGTGAACAATGTTTAATGGGCCTTTTGGATTTCACTGAATCCATTAAATATATATATATATATATATATATATATATATATGAGATTGATACGGAAACAAAAAAATTGCATTAAAATATTTATATGAATATAAATATCTAGCATTTTTTTAACTAAAGACGAGACAAAGAATATATTCTCTTTCTATTTATCTTTAAAATAAATAAATAAAAAAACGTATTATTTTATTTATTTATTTTGAAATAATCAAATCACAAAAAAAGGTATATCTTCCTCTATATAAATATAAATTGAAGGATAAAATAATATAATAAATATCAAGTGTGCAACCTGCTCTCCTTCTTCTCCATTAAATTCAACGGTCTTATTATGTTTGAAATATCAACAAATCTTTATAGGTATTTACAAAATATCTTACTTTCTTCTTGTGGTATTATGTCAAAATGATTTATTATTTATTATTTTTGTTTCTATTAAAATAATAATAATAATTTTGTGGTGTACGAACAAATGAATGAGTGGTACATGAACGAACTGAAACCATATTCGAACAAGAGTGATTTTGAGAATAGAATGAATAAGAAAGTTTTAAAAGAATTAGAAGTCACTACTTATACCAATAAAATGCATTTTCTTTATCGATGACTCAATTATAGAAACTCCGTGATTAAACGTGCTTTACTTGAGAAATTCTATATTGGGTGATCTTCTTGTAGTTTTCTTAGAATGCATGTGAGTGAAGATAATAAAACATGTTGGAAGGACTCGTTAAACCCTAAACAAAGCATGCTAGGTAACGTGACCATGTCGTCGGTGAATACCAAGGCCATCAAGTGCTAATTCAGATTCAAAATAATTTCTCCACATGCAATTCAAGTCTTGGTTGTTTGCACGGAAATAGATTCAAGCATTCGAACTAGTAGATCAAGAACAAATCAATAGTCACTGCACTAAGAGCTTTCGAGCGAGTTAGACAAGTACATTTGAATAGGAGCTGATAATGACATACCTTCCAAATGAAGACCTCCTCCCCTACTCCACCAAACCGCTCAAATTCACTGGTAGCAGACATTATTGTCCTTGGACTTTCCCTTCAAGGTTTTTAAAACCCTAATGCTAGTGAGAGATTTTCACACCTTTATAATATTTCGTTCCCTCTCCAACTGAGGTGGGATCACACAATCCACCTCTTCAGGGCCAGTGTCCTTGCAAACACTCGTTCCTCTCCCTAATTAATATGGGATCTTACGGTAAACATGAATATCAACGAAGGGAGGAGACACTTATGAGTTAAGCTCAAACATTTACGAGTATCGAAGCTAACGTGGGATCTACTCACTCGATATGAACTAAAAGAAATTACATAGAAAAGCATGTGCATGGGTAGATTGGGTGTATCTCCAAAACCCAAAGAAGAATCGAAAGAAGTGATAATTAAGAGCAGCAAATTGAAGGGCTCAAGTCCCACCACCAAAGATTTGAATATACAAATAAACAAACCCAAGTGTTCCAACAAACAATGGCGTGGATCACTGCCAATATGCCTGTAACTCTCATGTGCTCTCTCTCTAGCTCCTTCTGTGCCGCCGACTTTCCTGTTTCTTCCTTCCTCAACGACAATCTCTGATCTTCTTCGATTATTTTAATAATCCTGTCCTTTCTCCACCCCTCCACCGCAAACCACCGATCCCCGCCTCTCCACCGTCGTACACCCACCTCTCCTATAAGTACACACAATCCCCCCCTTCTTTCTCTCCTCCCTCTCCTCCAATTTCCTCATGTAACTCAAAAACAGAGGAACAACACAAAATCAGACAAACCCATCTCCCAATTTCTTCTTGTTTTTCTTCTGAAATAAAAAATGATCACCGGAAAAGACATATACGATGTCTTCGCCGCCATTGTCCCACTGTATGTCGCAATGATCTTAGCTTACGGCTCTGTAAAATGGTGGAAAATCTTCACTCCCGATCAATGCTCCGGTATCAACCGTTTCGTCGCCGTCTTTGCCGTTCCATTACTTTCCTTCCATTTCATCTCCTCCAATGATCCATACGCGATGAATTACCAATTCATCGCAGCAGATTCCCTCCAAAAAATCGTCATCTTATTTGCTCTGTTTCTGTGGCAGAGCTTCACAAAACAGGGGACTCTCGAATGGATGATCACTCTGTTTTCACTCTCCACTCTTCCCAACACTCTCGTTATGGGAATCCCTCTTCTCAAAGCTATGTATGGCGATTTCTCCGGCAATTTAATGGTCCAAATTGTTGTCTTGCAGAGTATAATTTGGTATACTTTAATGCTGTTCATGTTCGAATACAGAGGAGCTAAGCTTCTGATAACAGAGCAGTTCCCTGAAACAGCTGGTTCGATTACATCGTTTCGTGTCGATTCCGATGTGGTTTCGTTGAATGGAAGAGAGCAATTGCAAGCGGATGCTGAGATTGGTGATGATGGGAAGCTTCATGTTGTGGTTAGAAGATCGGCAGCTTCTTCAATGGTTTCTTCTTTTAATAAATCTCATGGTTTGAATTCGTTGACTTCCATGACTCCTAGAGCTTCAAATCTTACGGGGGTTGAGATTTATTCTGTTCAATCATCTAGAGAGCCAACGCCTAGAGCTTCTAGCTTCAACCAGACGGATTTTTACGCCATGTTTGCTAGTAAAGCTCCTAGTCCTAAACATGGCTACACGAACAGTTTTCAAGGTAAAAAAAATGGGTTTTTTTTTAGTTTGATCTATGGATTTGAGCTGAATTTGGTTGTTTTTTGATTGATTTAGGCGAAGTTTACTCGTTGCAATCATCGAAAGGAGCAACGCCAAGAACGTCGAACTTTGATGAGGAGATGTTGAAGAAGAAAAGGGGAGGGAGGAGTATGAGTGGAGAGCTTTTTAATGGTGGATCTATGCCGTCTTATCCGCCGCCGAATCCCATGTTTTCAGGGTCTTCGAGTGGTGGTCAAATGAAGAAGAAAGATCAGAATGGCAGCAGCAGCTGCCATGGAGCTGCGAACTCTACTGGTAACAACAAGGAGCTGCATATGTTTGTTTGGAGTTCAAGTGCTTCCCCTGTCTCGGAGGGTAAACATGCTGTTAATAGAGCCGCCACCGCCTCGGATTTTGCTGCGGTCGACGCTTCTAAAGCTCAACAAGAAGCCATAGCTGCAAAAGGTAAGAGAAAGAACGAAACTTGCTTAGGTTAGGAATAACGACTCTCCATAATGGTGTGATATTGTTTACTCTGAGTATAAACTATCGTGGGTTTGCTTTGGACTTCTTCCCCAAAGGACATCGTACTAATGGAGATGTAATCGGAGCCTCGAATGAAGTACACTATAGAGGCTCCCCGAGGCCTATGGTGCCCTCGAATAGTCTCCCCTTAAACAACTCCTTCTCTCGAGCCCTTGAACAAAGTACACCCTTTGTGGAGCCTTCGCAAATCCTCCCCTTAATCAAGGGTTGACTTATTGTCTGGAGTTCTTGAACAAAGTACACTATTTGTGGAGCCCTGAAACAGCCTCCCCTTAATTGAGGTTCGACTCCTTCTTTGGAGTTCTCGAACAAAGTACACCATTTGTTCGACACTTGAGTCACTTTTGACTACACTTTTGACATAGCTAAGTTAAGGGCATGGCTGTGATACCATGTTAGGAATCACGAATCTCCACAATGATATGATATTATCCACTTTGAGTATAAACTCTCATGGTTTTGCTTTGGGCTTCCCCGAAGGTCTTGTACCAACGAAGACGTATTCCTTACTTATAAATCCATGATCATTCCTTAAATCAAAAATGACGTTTTTTACGTGAGAATGCAGGGCTACAAGAGGTGATAGCCAATATGAGCCCAGGAAGGAAGAACAGAGATGAAGAATCCATGGAAGAAGGATCAAAGAAGAGATTGAAAGGGAATAACAATGGATCTTCATACAATGATTTTCATAAGAAGATGAACATAGAAGATGGAGATTATGAACAGAAGAACAATAAACAACACATGCCTCCTGCAAGTGTCATGACTCGCCTCATACTCATCATGGTTTGGAGAAAGCTCATCCGAAATCCCAACACATATTCTAGTCTCATCGGTGTTATTTGGTCCCTCGTTTCATACCGATGGCACATTGAAATGCCTACCATCATCAAAGGATCGATATCAATTCTATCAGATGCTGGCTTGGGAATGGCTATGTTCAGCCTTGGTATTCATCAATCTACTTCCCTCTCTTCTTTTCATTACCTTGAACTCAATTGATTCATACCCTTTTGCAGGTTTGTTCATGGCATTACAACCAAAGATCATAGCTTGTGGGAAATCAGTGGCAACGTTTTCAATGGCAGTGAGGTTCTTGACAGGCCCAGCTGTGATGGCTGCAACTTCAATTGCAGTTGGTCTGCGTGGCGTTCTTCTTCATGTTGCTATCGTTCAAGCTGCGCTTCCACAAGGGATCGTTCCATTCGTGTTTGCCAAGGAGTACAACGTTCATGCAGATATACTCAGCACGGCGTGAGTTTTACTTGCTTTCAAAAGAACATAGATATCATTTTCTGATCGTCACTGATATAAACTTTGGTGTGTGCAGGGTCATATTCGGGATGCTGATTGCCTTACCGATAACGATACTATATTACGTGCTTTTGGGACTCTAAAGTGTTCGTCGAAGATTGATTAGCAGAGAGAGTTTTAGGATTAGGATTAATTGTCCACAAATATATTACATTTGTTAGTATTATTGTCTGCAAATTTTGAGTTATTTTTTGGAGCAATAATTTGAATACACAAACCAAGATGGCATCAAAAGCTTGAGATGGTTATGTTATTGAAGAACATGCATGTGCCTTTATGAACACAACGCTCCAAATGAAGCAATTAATAATTAATCAAAACTTAATTAATGGTTGATGAGATTTTGTTTTTGGAATAATAAATACATTTTAAATGTGGGTTCTTGTCGATAGTATCATGCATGTTCGAAAAATATATTCTTTTTTTAATACAAATTAGATTAGAATCCAAACCAGATTAGTGTTCATAATTCAATGAATCTTGTCGATTATTAGTGCCATAATCAATTGAATTCATTGGGTTAAGTTAAAGAGTTGTTCATTTAACCTACGAGGTCGGGGTCCTACGTTGACTCGAACAATGAAAAATAGGGAGAGATTTTTTTTTTCCTGAGATTATATTCTCCGTCCTCGATCCTACCCAAATCTCCATCCCCCCTCGCCAAATATGGAGACTACACTGTGATATCAATTTTCTACGAGAACCCAATTCCTATAAATTTCCTACCACCCCTGTCGTCACGAAGCTGGGGATTGAGATTATATTCTCCATCCTCGATTCTATCCAAATCTCTACCCCTATTACCCTATGCTATGAATGGGGATCGGGGAATCTCCAAGCCATTTCGTGGGAATGGGGATCGGGAAAGCTTGCTCTTCCCTCTCTCGAAGACATCTTTAGTCGTTATAATAAATTAATAATACACGTTACGACGGTGTTACAACCGTGCACGTGATGGAGTTTTGCACGGAAAAATAAAAGGAAAATCTCTTTGTCTTTGAGTCTACAAGAAACAAGGCAAGGCATCTCCTTTCTTTTTTAAAAAACTTGCAAAGACTATCTGTCAGCCTCAACGCCGACACCCACCATGTGCTTCAAAAGCCTCTAAAGACCAAATGAAATGCTCCCTTCCCTTACAAATTTTCTTTCCACATTGCCTACAACTTTACGTCTCAAAACCAATTAGAACGAACCCGAGTCGATTCAGCTCGTTCGGCTCAATCCCACTGGTTTTTCATAGCAAAACTGTCTAAAAAAACACCCCGAATCGACAATTAGACACCTCTAATCATTACCAGAGTACAAGGCTGCTGTCGTATGAACTGAAAAACAGAGCCAAGAAACAAAAACCAATGGCTTCTTCAATGTATATTTCATTTCTACAATGTATTGTTAATAGTTTGACAACTCTACATATCAGGAAACAAAAATTTGCAAGAGAATGAAAGATTATGAAGCAGAAAAATCGCTAAAAATCGAAGAGTCTACTCGTATGAACATGCATATATCCCCTATCCCTATCACTAACTGCAGAAAAATGGATGAGTTAGCCAAAAACGAATCGATGTAACGCCTGCGAGTATCATCTCCTACCTCAAACAGACTCCTCCCCTAACTTCTCATCATGAGTACTTCCATTTTCTTTGCTAAGTTTAGATTTTGGGAAAGAGGAGGCTTGTTTTGATGTTTTGGATTGTTGCTGTCTCAAGTTCAGGTAGGTATAAACTGACATGCCCATTATAGCTGTGAACGCGCCACATATACTGGTTTTGCCTGGATCGGCGTTGAAGAGATAGTAGTTTCCGAGAAGGATTACACAGGTTTTAAACTGCCCGAGTACGACGTGGCTGACAGCAGAGGTAGCCCTGTAGATTTCGTGAAACTAAAAGATTAATAGAAGTAGATCATGTATACCTTAACAAGTTCATACTAGTACGTTGGACAGATTGGGTTAGCCTTAGGATAAAGTAACATTCTAACCCCACCACTAGCAGATATTGTCCTCTTTGGACTTTCCCTTCTTGACTTTCCTTCAAAATGTGTCCGCTAGGAAGAGGTTTCCTCACCCTTATAAAGAATGTTTCATTCCCCTCTCCAACTGATGTGGGATCTCACAATCCACCCCCTTTGGGGGCCCAGCGTCCTCGTTGGCACACCACCCGGTGTCTGGCTCTGATACCATTTGTAACAGCTCAAACCCACCGCTAGCACATATTGTCTTTTTTGAACTTTTCCTACTGAGCTTCCCCTCAAGGTTTTGAAACACGTTTATTAGGGAGAGGTTTCTAAACCCTTACAAGTAATGCTTCGTTCCCTTCACTCATCAATGGGATCTCACAATCCACCCCTCTTGGGGGCCAGCGACACCGTTCGGTGTTTGACTCTGATATCATTTGTAATCCCCCAAGCCCACCGCTGGCAGATATTGTCCTTCTTGGGCTTTCCCTTCTACGTTTCTCCTCAAAGTTTTAAAACGCATATGCTAGGAAGAGGTTTCCACACCCTTTTAAGGAATGTTTCGTTCCCCTCTCTAATCGAGGTGGGATCTCACAATCCACCTCTTTTAGGGGCCCAACGTCCTCGCTGGTACACCAATGTAGGATCTCACATAGCATCACATAAAGAGTTGTAGCATTAACTAATCAAAGGGAAACAACGCTCGAAAAAGTGTTAAAATATATCAAGAACAAGTGTGTTGATTGAAGAACAACAGAGATTTCACATACCCGAGTGCCAAGGCACCAGACCACTGAAGCAAGAACCCTAGAATTGCTGACAGCAGAATAGCCATTGTATTATTGAAGCTCCAGTTGAAAGTTAGAACACCAGGCGGGTCTAAGAAAGGTATTAAAGCAATAAAACCACACAATGTAATAGGTGTTGTCTTCCACATCAACCTATCACAAAATTTCAAAGTTCAGATTCAATCCCTAATAATGTAACATGAAAAAGTGAAAACATGAATGATAAAATGTAGAACATACGCCATGGCTGTCCAGTTCTCCTGCTGTTGCAGACTGGACCAAAGAATCTTATTAACCGCGCTAGGAATGATCCATGCCAATGCAATACAAGCACCGAAGAGATCGAACTGCAGATCAGTCACCGTAGCCACAGCGACACCAACAGACACCACGACAAGCGCTAGGACCTTGATGAACAGAGAAGATTTATCAGAATCCAGAAGTAAAGGCTAATGGTAATGGTATATCAATTCATGTAACAGCCCAAGTCCCTACTAGTGGATATTGTCCTCTTTGGGCTTTCCCTCAAAGTTTTAAAACGTGTCTGGTAGGGAGAGGTTTCTACACCCTCATAAGCAATGTTTCTTCCCCTCTCTAACCGATGTGGGATCTCACAATCCACCCCCCTTGGGGGCCCTGCGTCTTTGTCTGGCTCTGATACTATTTGTAACAGCCCAAGTCCATCTCTAGCGGATATTGTCCTCTTTGGGGTTTCCCTTCTGGGCTTCCCCTCAAGGTTTTAAAACACGTCTGCTAGAGAGAGGTTTCCACACCCTCATAAGCAATCCTTCGTTCCCCTCTCCAACCAATGTGAGATCTCACAGTCTACCCCCCTTTGAGGTCCAATGTCCTCATTGGCACACTACCCAGTGACTAGCTTTGATACTATTTGTAACAACCTAAGTTCACCGCTAGCAGATATTGTCCTCTTGGGGCTTTCCCTTCCGGGTTTCCCCTTAAGGCTTTAAAACGCGTTGGATAGGAAGAGGTTTTCACACTGTCATAAGCAATGTTTCGTTCCCTTTTTCAACCGATGTGGGATCTCACAATACATATCATTAACCACATCGTCCAAACCATGATTTGTAATAGAAAAGTCTTTTGAGGGAGTATACAAAAAATTCAGTATATAAAGGGCTTCATTTACCTTGAAGAAAGAAACTTTCTTTCCATATAATATAAACTCTGCCAATACAATGGATGGAGTTACAGCAATCTTTGCCATCTGATAAAACCCCACACTGAAGTTGATATTAGCATTCAGAATGTCACTAAACAAACATATGAAGGACAACAGGATTGTTGACTCTCACCTATTATACTTCAAGCTCACGTTCGCAAGCCCCGTAGATAGCGACATAACTAAACCAAGAGTAAGCAAAGTCGACGAACGAGTCGTCTTCGATAGCGGAGATGCAGGAAGGATAGCGAAAAAGTTGAAAATAGCCATCAATATCCAGCTGATGAAATAGTGAATGAAACTGAGAAATATAGGAAATGTAAAGCCAACAGTTTTAAGCACCTGAAGACACAGACAGAAAAACGCCACAAGCGTTACCAGCTGCAAACACGACAATCCAATCCAATCCAACCCAATCCAATGAACGACAGTAGATAGACATTGAAATACCAACCAATTTATTCATGAAGATAATACTAACTGCAACAAAGAAATTGAAGGTAAGAGCAACAGCAGGACCACAAGAACGTTGCTGCTGACGTTTGGCACCTTCGGGCGACCGAAATTTGCTAAATAACGATCCTCGCAAATCCTCCAACGATTTTCCTGATGTTACAAATTTGTCCAAGTTTTCATGATTGGTATAGATTTCTAATTTCATCTCATACTATACTAATGTTTGTATGAACCATTCTAAGACAAAGTAATCTACCAAAACAATACTAAATGGAGAAAACAAAACAATGTGATGATCTTAAAATGGATACTCATTGTCTTGGCATATACAACATGCAATTTCATTGAGGGCAACCATTTATAATACTTCCACAATAATCACTACAGATAAAAAAAACAGAGAAATAGACCCTAACTTAGCGGCTACTCAAGAAACAAAATGGATATCAAACGACCAGATCTGATTAGCTACGAGTACCAAACTCACAAAGCCCTTCATGGGTAGGTGGGTTTATGGATTCTACATGAGAAGCATTAGAACAACCATCTGAAATGCAAGGGGAAATCCGCAAAAACACCCAAATTCAAACAAAAAAAGAGAAAGAAAGTACCCCTTTGGCCGGCATCGCTATCCTTGCGCTTGAGAATCTTGCGAACATCCTTTTTGAACAAGAATTTGAACATCACGGAAAGACCCAATAGCCGCTGATAATCGCTCTCAGTGGCGGCTGTAAGGAGACGTGTAATGGGATTCGGCTAAGCGATAAATGGGTTTAAAATGGAGTTGAGATGGGTGTACGGACAAACATGATTGGAAACAAATAACCCAAAAGCAGAAAATGGGAAAAGGAGGGTTAACCAGTGAAGTGAGTGAGTGAGTGAAAGAGAAAGAGAGAGAAGAGAAGAGCGTTAATGGCGGAAAATGGAAACAGTTGTCTGAGAGAGACGGAGAAATCCACGCGCCTTCCTTCCTTCCTTCACTTTCGCAATTGGCGGACAAATTCTTGACAGCCCCACTTTGTTCTTCCCCCTTTAAAATCCTTTTTCCTCTGAATTTATGCTTAAAGATCCAATTTTACTTTTTTTTACTTAAAATTATTTTCAACCCAACCAATAAAATTACATCAAAAATTTAATCCATCGGGTAATAGCTCCGATAAACAACGTACTAATTATCATTTGAAATGTTAACCGTTGAGCTAAAAAATTGATCTTTTCTTCTTCTTTTTATCTTTACTCCAATCAATTTGTAATAACCCGAGTTTTGGCATAGTATTAATCGAGGTCGTTGCTCAAAATTTACTAATTTTTTTAATAGAAAAGCATTATTGTTCCATTGATTTGAATTGAAAACTTGTTAGGGCGATTTTTGTAATTTGGCTTTTTTTAAGGGGTTAATTGTCAAATTTATTTTACGAGGGTGCCATTTTCGTAATTATGAAAAACAAGAGTTAAATTTCTACACAATCTTGCACCTTTGCGATTGAAGAGATAGATCCCATCTCACAATTCGTCAAATTTCACATCGGGAGGATCTTCGAGTTGATTCCAGCCGGAAAAATGCCTCCCAAATCGGAATCCTCCAGTCAGATCACTTCCGCCGCCGCATCGGCAGATGCTTCGTTCTCCTCCATCGACCCCATTTTCCACATCCTTCGTATTCTCCCATTTTCTTTCCTCCGTCCGCCGCGCCTCCGTCTCAAGCTTCCGACCTTGACCCTCCCCTCTCCGATGACCGTCTACGCCCTTGTCCTTCTCACTTACTTCATGGTCATCTCTGGCTTCGTTTACGATGTCATCGTTGAGCCTCCTGGCATCGGATCCACCCAGGACCCGACGACTGGATCCGTCCGACCCGTGGTTTTTCTTCCGGGTCGCGTCAATGGGCAGTACATCATCGAGGGACTCTCTTCTGGGTTCATGTTCGTACTGGGTGGACTCGGAATTGTGCTCATGGACCTTGCTCTTGATCGGAATCGCGCCAAAAGCGTCAAGGTTTCGTATGCATCTGCTGGGATTTCTTCTGTTGTTATTGCGTATGTTATGAGTATGCTGTTCATTCGTATTAAGATCCCCGCATACCTTCGTTGATACATGGTAGAGAAATTTAGGATCTACTTTAATCTAGTTTGAGTTCCCTTTTGTCTCGAGTAATGGAGGAACTTATGCGATGTTACACATTTTGACATTGTTAATGAACTACCAGGCTGCTTTTGTTATATGCTTCTTGTTTAAGATCTAAATGCTGTCTGCATCATTTCTATGGTTCTTGTTTATTTGCCTTGATGTGCCTGTGTGTCACAGTCATGCTCGTCCAGGGCGTGTTGCCCGTGGCTGCATGCCCATGCCACACCATTGTATTTTCTGTTTGTACGACCGTTTGACGAAATCATGTCTCCGCTTCAAGGCTTGCCAGACCTAAATCGTCTCAAGCAGGCCTAGACATGATTTCACGGAACAGTCATACAAATAGAAAATACAATAGTAAAGCAATACAACATGAGATAACATAAAGGGTTCGGTGTGGCATGGGCATTGGACGAGCATGACCGTGACACTGAACTTTCCTATTCTCCTATGCTGAATTCATGGTGTTCAATTGCTTGCTGGTGGTTTATAATTTCATTTCTATGGCTTTTGTTATAGCTTTTTCTATGCATATGACTGATTTAGTGCTAAGCTAAGACAACATTTGTGAGATCCCACATCGGTTGGAGAGGGGAATGAAACATTCTTTATAAGGGTGTGGAAGCCTCTCCCTAGCATACCATTTCAAAACCTTGAGAGGGGAAGCCCGAAAGGGAAAGCCCAAAGAGAACAATATTTGCTAGCGGTGGGCTTGGACTGTTACAACATTGTTTGGTTGTATCTTTTCAGTTTCCTCAGCTTGTTTAACTTGTGATAGAGTTATATTTCTTCATGTTCTTGTCTCCTTTATAAGATTTTTCAAATGCCCTTTTAAAGCTCATATGAATCAAACTTTTTGCAAAATAATTGAGCTAATGATTCTTTATCTGATAGTCCATGTTGCTTCTTCTTGGAATTTGATAGCTTGATCTTGTAGTTAAGGAATCCCAAATACCTTTGTCAGATATGAAGGGTAAGCAAATTCTTTTCAACAATACACTGGTTGAAGCTTTGTTCTTCATTCAATAGTATTGATTAATGCATAATTTGGATATATGTTGTATAAGTGATATCTCATCCATATAATGACCTCTTCTTTGATTTCAAGTGACAATGTATGTTATTAGATCATGTAAAGCCCTGCATAAAGAACCTTTTTGTAAACCCTGTTTAGGATTTGGGAGTGTGATGTCTCGTCCTCGTCCCCGTCCCCGTCCCCGACCTTTTTAGAACTCAAAGACACGATAGTACAACCTATATAATAGATCCTGTTCAAGTAAGACAGTCTCATTGGACCGATTTTTGTACCACTTTTTGTATTATGAATCAATTTCTCATGTCTTTTAGATTGTAGCAATGTGAGGGTTGCTGCATTTTGAATTTCTCTTAACAGAGTGTCTGTGCATATGTTTTGATTCAGCTCAAAGTTTGAATGAATCATGTTGAATTCCATTATTTGCTCGTATCATAGAGTTGTGTGTATGTTTATAGTGTTCGAGTTTGCGTTTTTAGCTCTTGCATTGGATATCGACTTGAGTGAAAATTTGAATATTTGACCTGATTGTAGGCAGGGGGCTTGGTTTTCATATTTTATGTCAGTAACTTACCAGCATTCCACCTTAAACAACATCCTTAATATCCCAAACATTCAAAACATTCTCATTTTAAAACAATACTTCATACGTTAATCCTATGAAGCAGAGCAGACAACACAATTGTTGGCAAAAAGGAACAAACAGCTTACATCTTTTCCTACCATTGTCTTTTACATTTACATTACCCATTCAACCCTTCCTACCTCCAACCCTATTTTTGCTATCATCTGTAACTATAACACAAATATCATACCAACTCTTAGCTTTCTCACTTCGAGAAAGTATGCCGGGGCGAGAACAGACGGCGTGGCGAGAACATTCCCATGTATCTCGGTGACGCCAGGCCGTCGATGGATCGATACTCTGGCATGATGAACCCCTCTTTCTCCTCTCGGCTCACCCCATTCCCTCTGCTGTTGAAAGTTCCATACTTCACCAATTTCCCCACCCATGACCTCTTCTTATGCGACCCTTTATGCACTCCATTCATCTTGTCGCTCAAGTACATCCTCACCGCGTCTAACCCTTGCTCGATCACCTCGGGCGGGGGCGATGCTAGAGGGTTGCCTTCAACATTGAGCTTCTTGAGATTCTTGAGGCAGCCAATGGAGTCTGGGAGGGAGGTGATCTTGTTGTAGCTAACGTCGAGCTCGACCAAGGAGATGAGGAGCCCAATGGAGTAGGGGAGGGCTTGGAGGTATTGGAAGTTTTGGCTTACGTTCAAGACTTGGAGGTTGATGAGATTCTCCAGGTCGTCAGGGAGTGACCGGAGGCAGTTGAGGTGCGTGTCAAGCACGCGAAGGGAGGTCAAATGGGAGAGCGAGTGGGGGAGGAAATCAAGCTTGTTAGAGTTGACTGCTAACTTCTTGAGATTGGTCAACTCAAAGCCTATGGTGTCTGGAAGCCTGGTAAGCTGGTTGAAGTTGGCATGCAACTCTTCCAATGACCTGTCATCATGTACACGTGGCATGCTTTACTTAAAATTCCAAGAATTTCAACTAAATTATCATTTTGAATAATATTTTCTGAAAAAAATAAAAGGCAGTGATTTAAATTTATAAAATAATGAATTTATTATTAATAATTATTATAAAGTATCACGTTGGAAAAGTTGCGTAATAAATGAAAACAAAGAATTATTTATTTATTTAATTAATTATTTTAAAGTCTATAGTCTTTGTCGCTTTTAATAAATAAAAAATAAGCATTAAATGTGATTTCTTCTCCGCGTCCACCGCTACTAAATTCAAATCCATAGAAAATAAGCATTGACAAATTTCCTTTATCTTCTTTAAATTTTAGTTCGTATTTTTTAATAAACTTATTATATTTAAATTATTTAATATTTATTGTAGAAAAATAGTTTTTTTAAAAAAGGGTGATTATCTTTGGCAAGTAATCAATTATTAATTAATGATAAATTATATAAATCATTAGAGATTTTTGTTTGATCTGTCTGTTAATTAATTTTTAATTTTATTGTATAAAAATAATTCCAATTTTCTTTTTAATAATTGGAATAAGAAACTTAATTAATTTACTTGCTGTTCTGATCTCACGCCATGATTTTAAAGCTTAAATATAATTTTTTTTTTTTTTTTTTGCTCAAATTTTTTTAAAAATATATATGTAATTTTCGATATTAAAAAATATATTATTGTTTAATCAAATGAAGCTAAATTCTTAAAATATAATAAAATATTATAAAAGGAAAGGAAATAAATTTTAAATATTTTTTAAAAAAAAAAGAAAAAGGGCAAAAAAGGAATTGTAAGAGAAAAACAAAATCTGGTTTGGGTTATTGATGTGATGTGTCAGATAACAAAACAGAAAATCCATTAATTAGGAAAACAATATACCATATTCATAACCTCGTCTATTTATTTCTTTTTTTTTTTTTTTAATATTTTTATTTTCTGATAAATTATACATAATTGATGAGAAGCTGTTTCTATATGAATCTCGAGAGACGAAAGTTACCTGCAATTTTCGATCGTAGAAGGTAGAGAAACGATGAGGTTACCAGAGACATTAAGAATCTTGAGTTTCGAGAGACACCCAATAGAATTCGGAAGAGACTTAAGTTGATTCGAATGCACATCAAACGACACCAAATTCAACAACCGAGCCGTCAACGATTCAGGAATTACCTTCAAAACCAAAAACCCTAATATTAAAAATCAACAAATATTACATCAAAATGAAGTCGAGACAAGCGATAAGACATCGACAACGGCACCAAAGTCAAAAAGAAATAAATGGAAGTATTGACTAAATGAGAGGGATAAGGATAAGGATCATGTGTTTGAGTTCATGTTGTTCTTATAAATAAATTCATGAACATTTCCTGAATGAATAACAATCCATTTACCTGAAGATTGTTGTTAGAGAGATCGAGATGGGAAATCGAAGCGAGATTGAGGGTTGGATTTGGGAGAGATTCAAGAGATAAGCCACTCAAATCCAAATCCACCATGGGCAGAGCTTCATCGCAGTCTTCGCTATTGTTCTTGGATGAGCGCCATCTGTTTAGCTGCTGCGGCTTCTTCTGGGCCTGAAAATGGTGCCCTGGTTCGTACATCATCCCCGGTTTTTTTTTTAATCTGAGAGAGATCGAGAGAAGAAAAAATCGGTTTTTTTTTGGGTTTGGTTTTTGGTTTGGTTTTGCAGTGAAGAAGATGAGAATTTATAAAGAAGGAAGGACGTACGGAGGAGGGAAGTTAAGTACGTGACTGACGGTTCTCTTATTATTATTTATTTATTTATTTATTTATTTATTTATTTATTTATTTATTTATTTATTTATTTATTTATTTATTTATTTTAGTTTCGAATATCTCACTAATTTTTTAATTTTGAGATTAAAATATTTTTTTTTAAATGTTTTTATTTTATTTGGAATAGAATAATGGAATGGCGTTTCTTACTAGCCAACTTGACAAAGTCAACCCTTTTGTCCTTCCTAATTTCTCTTTTTAATTTTTATTTTTTAATTTTCAAATTTTTAATTCTCACTCATATTTATGGGAAAACAAATCATTCACTTTTTTATTCCTTTTATAATATTATGTTTCTTTACAAAATTAGACAAATTATAATTATATTTCTTCTCATTTTTGTTTATGTAACCGAGCAAGTCCATCGATTTGACCTGTTACTTATCATTATCACGTTATGTTTTGTTCCCCTCTCCAACCGATGTGAGATCTCACAATCCACTCCCATTCAGACCCTATGTTCTCAGTCACACATTGTTTGGTTCTAATACTATTGTAACAACCTAAGACCATCTCACAATGCACCCCTTCGAGGGACTAACATCCTCACTGGCACAACACCTCATATCTAGCTCACTAGCACAAAATTGTCTATTTTGGCCCATTACAGGTTTGCACACTATTACAAATAATATTTTGGAACTAACCGGTGAACAAATTTTATAAATTTAATCATGAAATTTATAATACATTTATAATTTAATCATTAAACTTTTTTTTTTTATTTATTACTAAGGTATTATCTTGACGTAGGACTATTAATATTAAAATAAAGAAATATATTTTTAAAAGATAAGAGAATTTCCACCCTAATCCAGACAAGTTTTCACAACAAAATATTCGTTTCAATTCAAATATAAAAGTCAAGATAGACACTGTCATCCATTCTTATAAGCAACCCGTCTCATCATACCTCTAATCTCGAATGATAATTCTTTTTATTTTTTAATATTATATCTTAATTATAAGCAGTACTCAAACTCACCGAACACAACAACCAGATCGACACATGTGACAAAATTCGATATAGATTGAAATTAAAAAAAAAAATCGAACGAAGTAATATAATATAATATAATCGAAATTAACGGGAAATTTGGTAATTAAAATGCATAATTATTGAATTACATGGAGAGTCAACCATTTGAATTGAAAAAAAAAAAAAAGAATTTGGTGTAACTAATTAGTATTTTATTAAAATTGGTACAATAGGTACGGTTCTAAGCACATGGATAAGCTCCAACCAAGCTTTTATATATTATATTTTATTTATTTATTTATTTTATAATTAAATTGGTCAATTTGTTCCCTCTTTATTTTATGCAAATTTCGTGTAATATTACGTGGAGTGAGCTTCAAATTACTCTATTTTCTTACTATAATGTTTATGCTATTAATTATTTATTCTCCACTTTCAATTTTAAACAATATTATTTATTTATTAATTTAATATATTTGTCTTCTATTATTCGTTTCAACATACCAAAAAAATGGAGAAAAAATCTTCAAAATTGAACAACTTATAATTAAAATATTATTTTTTTTCTTTTAAAAAATACGTTAATTCATATATTTGAAACTTAAACGTTCAAAATGTTGAATTTCAGTTGTAATAAGTCATTTTCTTATTTGAAAGATAATTTATAATTTATCGATGTACGTTTTTAACCCACTTGAACTAATGATCGAGAAGTGAAATGAACACAAATCTTAAAATACTAATGAACTTTCTATTTTTTATAAAAGTTACGGATGTTAAAATATAGTACTAGTGGTAAAAAGTAGAAGGGTATTAACGAAATTTTTTTAAAGTTGAAGGGTAAAAAATAGAGTAACAAACTCAGTACAAAAAGAAAAAAGAAAAATTTAAGAAAATTGTTTTAAATTTTTTGAGGTTTTGATGAAAAGGAATATTTTTAAAGTCAAATGCTCATGTTCTTGTAAATAAAACAATGGAAAATAAAAAATAAATAATTAAAAAAATAATAATAATAATAATAATAAAATGGAAAAAGATCAGATTCGCCCGCCCACAGTATCATCAACCGTTTAACAAACCTGTGATTTTACGAAAAAGTCCATTCAATTCTTTTTTATTTTATTTTAATGAAATTCAAATATGGCCCTCACGATACCGAAGGGGGAGAGCCAACATTTATTTTCCAAAATTTAATTTTTTTTTTTTTTTTTGTTATTTTGATTTTCGATTAAATTCAATATTTATGTTAATATGTTACAAGAATATATTTAAATTAGATAGAAAAATAATATACCAATAATTCAATAGCTATTTTACTATTTTAACCTTTATCCATGATTTTTTTTTTTCAAAGTATTTTGAGTTTTGGTTAATTTCTAAATTAATAAAAACATTCTTCAAAATTTTAAAAATAAACAATAAAAAATACATTTCGGTGAGTTTTGAAGAAATATTTGTTAAAAATTAAAAAAAAAAATGTCCCTCAACTTTCAAAAATATTTTTCGGTTCTCAACATTTTAATTTTATTAAAAAACTTCAAAAATATTTTTACTATTAATTCAATAATTTATTTTGACTTTTTTTTTTTTATAAAGATAAAGGATATTAATACTATTTTATGAATATTTTTTAAATATAATATTAATTATTTCTTTTTAATTTTAAGAATATATTTAAAATTTAAGGATATTATTGAAAATTTTAAAAATAAAAAATTTAAAGACAGAAAGATTTAAGGTTTTTGTTTTTTATTTATTTTTATTAATTTAGCCTTCTAAGGTAAATGTTATCCATTAGTTGAAATACATAAATGAATATTCCAACAAAGTTGAGACAATTAAACAATTTTATTTTTAATTTTTTTAAAAGGACTAATAAATTCCATTGAAAATATATTTCACCTACTTGCTAAATAAAATATTTTAAAAATAATAATTATGTTGTCTTTTTATTTAAATGGAATCAAAAAGGTAAGAGTTTTCAAACTTTTGAATTTGACAATAAACAAAAATACAAAACAATTTTCCTTTTTCTTTTTAAATGTTGAATGACCTTTAAAGTTTGTTTTTTTTTTTTATTTAAATTATTGAATGACGTTTCAATAAACCAGAAATACATGAATGAATCGATACCATTTTCAAATAAGAGTGATCATAGAAAAAATGATAAAAACTTTAAAAGAATCGAAGTTATTACTTATACCAACATGGTGCATCTTCCTTTTCGATGACTCAATCATAAGAGCTCCAAGTTTAACGTACTTTGTTTGAAGTAGTTATATGTTGAGTAACGTTTTAAGAATTTTTCTGAGAAACATGTGAGTATGAACAATAGTACGTAGAGGGGAACAAAGAAAATTTCTCTCTACTATACGTGTTTTAGAAACGTGAGATGGTTAGCTAAATATATTTATGTTTTTTTTTTCAATAACAAAACAGGAATTAATTACTAAATGCTGTCATATTATCTTATTTGAAAAAATAAAAATAAAAATAAAAACAAAAATAAAAACATAAGAAACGATAAACGTTAGAAAACAGGTTGTAGATAAATACGGAACTAAAAATATAAATTAAAAAAACACGTGGATTTATATATTATTTAAACGGAACTTTTTGTTGGGAAAAAAGCATAAATTTGGTAAGAAAAAATAATTATATATTTTTTTTCACTCTTATTTATACAGCTTGGTTCCCCATTATATACAAATAAAAAAAAAAATATAATCTATTTAAATTATATTTTGGAAATTTTGATGCCTACCTTACTTCACCCTTTTCACATTTATTTCTAAATAAAAAAGGATAAATGAAAAACGTTTTTTTTTTTAATAATAATAATAATAATGAGTGGTGCATAGAGATTTAGGCTCGTAGTTATGTACACTTTAAAATTAAACTGAGTTAAGATTGGACGGCTTCCAATCAAGGAAAATAGGGTTTTATTAATGCATAATTAACAACCATATTTTTCAAACAAATATATCATTTGACGTGAAATTTATTTGATTAGTCAAGGATAATGATAATTATGGTGCTAATTATTATACCAAGAAGGTCAACCATCTAATTCTAATTATTACGGGGGGTTTAATTTCAATGGTTGGTAGAGTTGGCTTGTAAGGTATGATTCATTTCTCTAATTCTAATTAAATTGACGTCTATCAACTTTGTGGAAAATCACGAAAACTTTAATTGCAGAGAATTTATTCGACATGATTAGACCGATGTGTGTTGGGTAATTTTACTCTAAATCAACGTAAACATAGTTCAACTAATTTAACTATATATTCAAAATCTAAGATCAACACTTCTTGTTTAGACTATGTGAACTGAAACATGTCAAGATGTTCGACTATGTTTTTCACGTGAGATCTCACATTAACTAGGGAGAAGAACGAAACAGAAACCTCTCTAGCGGTGGACTTGTGATATGTATTAAAAACCCTAAGAAAAACTCAAGAAAAAGCACAAAGACAACCAAACCTGCTAACATTGGATTTGAACGGGTTACAAATAGAACTCGAGTGGCACTGGGATGGACACAAGACGGTATGCCAACAAGAAAGCTAGACCCTAAAGGGTGGATTGTGAGATCCCGTAATTGGGAAGGAGAAAGAAACATTTGTGTGAAAACCTCTCCCCAATGACGTAATAGGACGACCTTCTCACATCTCAAGTACCGAGAATGAATTGCAACAGCCATTATTTACCCTCTCTAATATACATTACAGACAACAAAAGACGTGTAGACACCTCACGATAGAAGGGAAGTGAAAATCTCAGCCCGGAAAAAGGTAAACAGAGTGCAAATCAAGAACATGAAACTACTGACATCAACTAGAAACGGGTAGAACTGAAATTTTAGAAAAATCTCTGATTAATATAACCAAAATTTAAATCATTCTCAAAGATAAAAATTCCGAAGATAGAAGTACACTAATGAAATACCAAAACATTCTGAGATTCCAAAAACGAAACTTCAAATGACAGACCTATTGGAACTATTTTCCCAGCGCCCAGCAGAAACTCACGAACAAACTCAAAAGTATCTTAATTCATCCTTCTGATGAGTTCATTGATGTAGTTTTCACGGTTTCCAGCGTCACCTCCTTCAACATAATGATTTCTCTTCTTCTTCAAACCACCAAGGGGAGCTTTCAGTTTGAATGGCCAGAGGAAATTGTTGGCCTCCTTGAAATGGGGTCCCACTGTCAAAATCTCGTGGATGAGGTCTTCTGCACAAATAATTCCGAACTTGCCAAGAGCCTGAACAAACAAAACACCCAACACCAGTTATAAAGGATGGAACGTTGTGAATAACAATTGGTACTTCAAACTGCTATACTTCCATAGAACTTAATATAGAATTCCTCCGAGCAACAAACCTGCTCGATGATGGAGTTGTCAGTCAAAGGAGTTCTTCGCTTGTTGAGTTTTCCAAAGCCTCTCTTGTAAATCAGTTCTTTCACGCTCTTCAAATTTGGATAGCTGAAAGTATCAGTTCAGGAAAACAATGAGTTAATCATGAACTTCAGATAATCAAAAGAAGAAACAGAAGAAATCCAAGTGAAGCATACCCATAAGTGACATAAGGCTCCACTCTGTGCAACATGTTCAATGTTGCCTTGTTCACTTTCAAAAAGACACCATTGAAAATCTGCAGGGTTGGTAAGCAAGGAGTGAGGTACAAAACAAAGCAAAACAGATGCGAGATAAACATTCCTAGGTGCATTGGAAGAAACAAAATAAAACAACAATAACAAACTAGATTCAACATCAAAATGTTTAAACAATGCATTGATATGATACACAGAGTGAGCTGAAAGTAAAAAAACACAAATGCAAACCATTACGTAACATGCCAACGGAACGGGTGAATATAATTGCCAGCACTCCAAACATCATGAAATAGCACAATCTTCTTCACCAGTTAACATTTAGACAATCATTCGAGAAGTACAATACCTAAAAGAATTCCATAACAGAACAATGACTCATAATGGAAACAAATATCAGTTTCAACCAGTTATTAAATGGCAAAAAGGCAAAGAAACCTATTGTTCTTTCATACTCGTATTCCTACTAAAATTACTCGCCTAACTCAGAAACTTTCAAATACCTCAGACAGGGAAAGTGGTCAGGGCATAGGTCAAATCAACTCTGCAGGTTATTAGTTAATCCAATTTCATAGGTTGTATAAAAACAGTCCATGCAAAAGATAGAAAGAACCAATTGCAAAAGGAATATATATGAAGACAGTCTCTGCAAACCCTTTTTGTGTGAGATGAAATCAATGGATAAACTCGTTACCTGTCTCAAACGCAGAAGCTGAAGAATCTTCTTGGTCTTGGGGTCAATAGCATTGATACTGAAAATCCAAAAACAATACATAAAATAAAGACAGATACAACAGGATTCAAGCAAGTAATCAAAAAAGGTCTTCCGAACCAAATCACTCACCCTCGGATCCTGATGATAAACAGAAGTTTGGCCTCAGGATCTACGTAAAATCCTCCCTTGAGTCTAGCCTCGCGCTTCAAGCGAACCAACTCTTTCTGCTGCTCATCATATTCCTTTGCATAGAGTTTAGCCCTGTTAAAGATCAACTTCCGGTTCTCAGCATTCTTCTTCTTCGCCGCCTCTAGACCTTTCTTCTCAGCCAGAGCCCATTCCTCGTTCCTCTTGCGCTTCTTCAACACGGACTCCGGAACAACCGGGCCTCCCTTGACTCCTTCGCTACTCATATCTGTAACCGGTAGTGCAGCAAAGAGAAAGAAAATACAGTAAGATCGAAACCCTAACACTTCCAACTCAAATACAAAACAAAAAAAAAACATAACAACAAGATATCAAAAAAAACACCGCACTCATTCTTCAAGTAAGAACAAACGCATTACATTCCTCGTTTATCACCCTAGCGATTACTACAGATGCTAAGAAATCATGAAATACAAAACTTACGAAAGCTAGGAAAACTGGAGTACTTCCTATAGAACAATAAACAACGGAAAACAATAGCGAAAACGAGATGAGAAGGAAGAAAGAAGAAGAGAGAGTAGCATACTTGTGTTCCAGAAGTTCCTACGTTGGGATCGCGGCTGCGGAGCTCTTAGCGCATAGAATGAGAAGGCTTTAGGGTTTTGTAAGGTTCCTCTGTTTCGAGCTCTGGATAATCGACGGCCCACATTCACCTACGCTACTTAAATTCAATCCCCGCCGTCGCCATAAGTTTTAAGCGTTTTAACCTACATGAAATCTGTTTAAAAATATATATATTAAGGGTTTTGTAATAATTAAAAAAAAAATCAATTTATATTTTTAAACTTTCTATCAAATTCTAAATTAAATAATATATTAATTTAAACCGTAAAATTTTATATTGGTGTAAATATATATCTTTATTAAATTTCTTCAAAAAAATGTTAATTTCCGACAATTATTTGTTGTCTTTAAAAATGGCTTGATTTTTCAAAACATAAGTAAATAAATAAATAACGGTATTTATAGATTAATTTAAAAAGATCCAAGTCTTTTCAAACTAACTCTAAGAGATGGTATAAGTTAGTTAATAAAAAATTTTAATTTGAGATTTTAATTATGAGTATAAAATTGGTTTTTGTAGAAAAGATTATATGTGTGTAAATAAAAAAAAATGAAAATTCTATTGTTTTAAATAATCTCAACTCTTTCGTGTGTGCAGATGAGATATATGCTGATATTATTTAATAACTCGTTAAATAAATTAAAAAATTCTTAATAATAAAAAAAATGGGGTCTTAATATTATCTAAGATTTGAATGTGCTTCTCCGACTCGTAGGCCAATAGGCCAAAGTTTAGAGACCAAATAACATCAATCCCACCTCGAAAACCAAATGTCCATCTAGAATTTTGCTCTATAGAGCATTTGGAGACTAGAAAATAGAACAATAATAAGTTATATTATGTAATGAATATATTATGTAAACTACAGAGCATTTGGAGACCTACAAAATAGAACAATAATAAGTTCAAGATCGGTGAACGCAATAGCCCAAACTTTTGGGTGGATTCCTTCCAAAAATAATGTTCTATAGAACATCAATCAATCCTTTCCAGTTTCTATGCAACATACAACTATTTTTTCATTAAATGGAAACTTCCCTCCTTCATGATTGATAAAAAGAGGTGAAGAACCATAATCTGAATCCATTAATATGATGATCAATCATCATCTGAATAATTGAACTTTACTGAGTGAGATTGCAGATCAATAACTCCACCTCGATATGATCCACGCTTCTTCTTGGTCTTTTCGTGTCGAAAATCCCTGAGAAATGCATAAATTTGAACCAAGAAGTATTGAGGAAATTTTAGTCAACAAAATGTTTTAACCCAATAACGAACGGTAAGTGTAACGACCCAAGCCCACCGCTAGCAAATATTGTCCTTTTTGGGTTTTTCCTTTCGAACTTCCCCTCAAGGTTTTTAAAACGCGTCTACCCCCCCTTATTTGACCATTCTTAGTTAAAATATTTAACATCCAAACTTTTAGCACATCAGCAGCAGTTACCAAACACCATAGACAAACTATAAGCTAGAACTAAGTAAAAGCTAAGAGAGAAAAGGGTCAGGGAAAAATACCTTCCTTTAACCTGCCCGAGAACTTCTTGAGCTTTTGCACCATACCCAGTTTCTGCCCCATCCTGCCCAATATGATAGATTAGAAATGAGAAACAAAAGATCCTACTGAAAGCAAGCTGCATTGCGGCAAGAAGCCAATAATATAGCAAATCCCACCTTCGCCCAGTAAGAATTATCTGCTAGTTTGTCGTCAGAAAATGTCACAGCATCTACTTTCACCCTTTGAAATGCGTTAAAGGTCTTTGGCTGCAATTATACAATCTTTCAGCACAGTCGATCTTGTATCAAGTGAAAGTGATAAGGATTGAAATTTAAAAGACCCCACACTACCTCATGTTCACTGATCTTTAGCAACAAATACAATTTGTGGAATTCGATGGGTATTAACTAAATCTTCTTCATATCATACGTGAATATTAAAAATTGATATTCCATTACCAAGTCAAATTCCTTTTTTTTTCAAATTGCTACTAGAATAAAAAAATGCTTGCCATATGCAAATACAAAATAGGCACCACTCAAGGAGAGAAGACATTTAGAAGCACAAGAGCAGCTATATGTGGGATTGTAATAGCCTAAGTCCACCGCTAGCAGAAAGTCTTCTTTAGGCTTTCCCTTCAAGGGCTTCCCCTCGATGTTTTAAAACGTGTCTGTTAGGGAGAGATTCCCACACCCTTATAAGGACCCTCTCCAATCGATGTGGGATCTCAAAATTCACCCCCCTTGGGGGCCCAACATCCTCACTAGCACACCGCCCGGTGTCTGGCTTTGATACCATTTGTAACAGTTCAAGCCCATCACTAACAGATATTGTCCTCTTTAGGCTTTCCCTTCAAGGTTTAAAAACGCGTCTGTTAAAGAGAGGTTTCCATATTCTTATAAAGAATGCTTTGTTCCCCTCTCCAACCGATGTGGGATCTCATAGGGATATTTGGCATGCTCATGGAGTTAAGTTATTATGTTTTTCACATCTTTGGAGGCCCTATGTCTAGTTAAATATCGAGAGGATTAAAGACAGAACACTTGAGTCTTCTACATATTACAATGCCAAAAGAATATTGCAGATAAAGAAATTTGACCTCTACGTGATGCCAATATACACATACCTCTGCTGAGCCATTTGAATGTTTCTTCAGAGCTTTCTTTGAAGAAGTTTTCTCAGCAGTTTTTTCAACATACTCATTCGTCTGCTGCGAAAGCTCATTGCTTGTATTGACCTTTGTAGACTGTACACCATCATTACATCCTTCTGAACCTTCTAATTTTCTACGTTTGATATCTTCAGTTTCGTTCTGATCTACGGTATGACTGTCAAGATCTTCAGAAGCCAACCTTTTCCTTTTCTTCGACTTGTCATTGTGTTCTTCTTCATGTGGTGTCTTGATACCATCACTTTCATTCAAAGTTTCCTCTGAACATCTAGTCATGAGCTGGTTTGAATTTTCATCACTTAGAAGTCGACCATCCTTTTTCTTCTTTTTTTTGGACTTGACAACATTTTCTTCTACAGTAGCAACATTCTCTTTGTTTTTCTTTTTCTTTTTATCCTTAGATTTCTTTCGAGCCTCTTCTTGGACAGAATCGGATTTCTCATTTTCTGCAATATCAACATGAGTTTCGGCAACTGCCTTCTTAATTTTCTTTTTATCCTTGGACTTCTTTGTGGGCTCCTCTTGTGCTTCAGGAGCCCTATCATCCAAACCCTCCTTCACCGTTTCTTCATCTACTAGATCAAATCCAGCCAAGAAGAGATGCACAATTAAAATCAATCATTTCATGTCGTATTACAAATTTTTAAAAATAATTGTAGCTAAGTTTCCTAAACTATAAGAACAAATAAATTAAAAGATCGTGGACAATATGAGAATACCTGGTTTGTTTGGTGTAGCAATGGCTTGAGTACTGCATATTATAACTTTTAAGTTAGATGAATGAATTCATATCTAGATCAAATAAGATTCGGGCAAAAGAAATCAATACATAAGAAATGGTCACTTTTCTTTTGAGTTTAACAGACAAGAATCAAGATAATCTCTAGTCCTACCATTTCTTTAAATGCATATGGCACATTTCTTCGAGACTGAGCGACAAATCCTTTGAAAAATCCTTCTGCACGAATAGCAACAGAAAAGGGAATTGTTTCAACATAGATAACCTAGTTCGATAAAAAACATGAAAATAGGATTAAACTTGAACAAAACAAGCGTTTTGGACGAGAAGGTCCATGAATAACGCATTCTGTAAAGACAATCGATTGAACGCCATAATGAGCAGCAAATGAATAAAACCAATATTAACCACCGCAACCAAAAAGTTTTGACTTGTGAAACCGCGAAGAACCAGAGTTCGAAGTACTGACCTCAATCTGCGCTTCGGAACGAAACTTTTTGAGCGTTTTGGAGAAGCCATTGCGCTGCAAAAAGAGGGACACGGCGTGAAGAAGAAGAGTCCTCTGCTCTGGGTCTAGAGATACGGCTTTAATGGCAGACATGGGGGCTTCAATGTCGTTTGCTTTCTTCGTGGTGTGGCGTGAGAGAAGAACTTGGCGAGGTTTGAATGCGAGAAGAGAAGGACTTACAGAGGTGGTTAGGGTTCGGGTCATACGCTCGTCGCATTGAAGAAGACTGCTGCTTCCCCGCTAGGGTTTATGAACAAGGGCTTTCTGTTATTTTGACTTTTGTTTGACAGTCAAAATTATAAAAATATACTTTCAATTTTAGATTTTAGATTTTATTATTTTTTAAAAAAATAAATTTTATATAAAACTCTCTTAACGAAATTAACTAACAATAATCGTTGTCATGCTTCATAAGGAGTTCGATTCATAATCGCCTTTGTTGGTGAAATGTTTAATAGATAAACAGATGTTGCTACGACTTCTGCCCAAAATTGGTTTGGAAGTTTCCTTGCTTGTAACATACTTCTTGCCATCTCAACAATAGTTCGATTTTTTCGTTCAGCGATTCCATTTTGTTCTGTAGTGTAGGGAGCTGTTAATTCCCTTTGGATGCCTACTTCTTCACAAAACATATTGAACTCTTTAGATATGAACTCGCCACCTCTGTGTGTGCGAAGAACTTGAATGTGACAGCCACTTTGGTTCTCTACCATAGCTTTAAAAATCTGAAACTTCTTAAACGTTTTTTACTTATGTTGTAGGAAGTAAACCCAGCTCATGCGACTATAATCATCAATGAATAGTAAAAAGTATATACTCCCACCCAAGGACTTCGTTTGCATTGGCCCACATAAGTCAGCATGAATTAGTTCTAGATAATGTGAAGCTCTTTTAGCAAGACTTCCTAGTCTGCTTGCCATAAATGCATCATTCACATAAATTAGTTGAGTCAATTCTTGGTAATCCGAATACCATACCTTCATCCCTGAGTATTTTCAGGCCGTTCATATGAAGATGTCCATATATAAGATCCATAATGTTGAATCATCTTTCATGCTAACAGTAAGAGCAAAATCCTTCATGTTAGAAACATCAAGTGGAAACATCTTATTTGAAGTCATGGCAATTTGAACTTTATGGCCTGATTTATGGCAAGCAGACTAGAAGTCTTTTCCTGTTGGAAAAGCTAAAAGAGCTTCACATTATCTAGAACTAATTCATGCTGACTTATGTGGGCCAATGCAAACGAAGTCCTTGGGTGGAGTATATACTTTTTACTATTCATTGATGATTATAGTCGCATGAGCTGGGTTTACTTCCTGCAACATAAGTCAAAAACGTTTCAGAAGTTTCAGATTTTTAAAGCTATGGTAGAGAACCAAAGTGGCTGTCACATTCAAGTTCTTCGCACAGACAGAGGTGGCGAGTTCAATCTGTTTTGTGAAGAAGTAGGCATCCCAAGGGAATTAACAGCTCCCTACACTACAGAACAAAATGGAATCGCTGAACGAAAAAATCGAACTATTGTGGAGATGGCAAGAAGTATGTTACAAGCAAGGAAACTTCCAAACCAATTTTGGACAGAAGCCGTATCAACATCTGTTTATCTATTAAACATTTCACCAACAAAGGCGGTTATGAATCGAACTCCTTATGAAGCATGGCATGGAAGGAAACCATCGGTAAGTCATTTACGAATCTTTGGTTGTGTTGCTTATGCTTTGAAACATCCTCAAACTCGTCAAAAGCTTGATGAAAAATCTGAAAAATGCATTTTCATTGGCTATTGTACTCAATCAGAGGCATATAAACTATACAACCCCGTTAGTGAAAAGATTTTAGTTAGAAGGGATGTAATATTTAATGAAAACGTGAGTTGGGATTGGAGTAAAGAACCGGAGCAGCAAAAGATTACAGTTGAAGTTTCCCCAAATGAAAAGACAAGGGTCAACTCCAGTGCATCCACTGCAACACAAAGTGTGTCAAATTCATCATCTTCAGCATCACTGAATAGCAATTCTTCTCTTGAAGAACTTTCGGATGAGACACCTCCAAGGAAGTATAAATCTTTAGCTGACATATATGCATCATGTCAGTTTGCTCTTACTATTTCAGACCCTATGAATTATGAAGAAGCAACTGAAAAAGAAGACAGGAAGAAAGCCATGGCAGTAGAGATGTAGTCCGTTAAGAAAGATGGAACATGGGATATGGTTGACCTATCAAACGAAAAGTTTTATGGAGATTTACAAGAAGAGGTTTATGTAACACCGCCAGAGGGATTCATAGAGGAAGACAAAGAAACAAAGGTATACAGGCTAAGACAGACATTGTACGGGTTAAAGCAGACATACTTACAGCAGACATACTTACGAAGGCCTCGTCAAAAGAAAAGTTCTATACTTGNGATGGCAAGAAGTATGTTACAAGCAAGGAAACTTCCAAACCAAGTTTGGACAGAAGCCGTATCAACATCTGTTTATCTATTAAACATTTCACCAACAAAGGCGGTTATGAATCGAACTCCTTATGAAGCATGGCATGGAAGGAAACCATCGGTAAGTCATTTACGAATCTTTGGTTGTGTTGCTTATGCTTTGAAACATCCTCAAACTCGTCAAAAGCTTGATGAAAAATCTGAAAAATGCATTTTCATTGGCTATTGTACTCAATCAGAGGCATATAAACTATACAACCCCGTTAGTGAAAAGATTTTAGTTAGAAGGGATGTAATATTTAATGAAAACGTGAGTTGGGATTGGAGTAAAGAACCGGAGCAGCAAAAGATTACAGTTGAAGTTTCCCCAAATGAAAAGACAAGGGTCAACTCCAGTGCATCCACTGCAACACAAAGTGTGTCAAATTCATCATCTTCAGCATCACTGAATAGCAATTCTTCTCTTGAAGAACTTTCGGATGAGACACCTCCAAGGAAGTATAAATCTTTAGCTGACATATATGCATCATGTCAGTTTGCTCTTACTATTTCAGACCCTATGAATTATGAAGAAGCAACTGAAAAAGAAGACAGGAAGAAAGCCATGGCAGTAGAGATGTAGTCCGTTAAGAAAGATGGAACATGGGATATGGTTGACCTATCAAACGAAAAGTTTTATGGAGATTTACAAGAAGAGGTTTATGTAACACCGCCAGAGGGATTCATAGAGGAAGACAAAGAAACAAAGGTATACAGGCTAAGACAGACATTGTACGGGTTAAAGCAGACATACTTACAGCAGACATACTTACGAAGGCCTCGTCAAAAGAAAAGTTCTATACTTGACATCTGCAACTTTGAATCAAGGGGAGCGTTGAGATATGATTCAAAGTATTCAAAATGAAGATATGATTTAAAGTAGTTGAGATATGATTCAAATATTCAAACTACCCAGATTTTATGAGATTTTTAGTAGATTTGAATTTATCTCAACTTTTCTTTTGACAAGGCCTTCGTAAGTATGTCTGCTTTAACCCGACAATGTCTGTCTTAGCCTGTATACCTTTGCTAACCGAAAGTATCTTAGGATGAGAACTTGCAAGAAGCATGGTTTTCCACTTCTTGATTTTGACCGACGAAGGAAAACGAGTTCAATATGAATGTCGTGATTGGACACGTACCCTTTTATGATGAAATATGGTCATTGTCTCGATCTCGTTTCAAGGTCGATGAAAATAATAAACTTAAAGGAATCATGAATATCGAATAAAGTTAGAATAATTTTAATAGAATTGTATGTATATATNGTAATATTTAATGAAAACGTGAGTTGGGATTGGAGTAAAGAACCGGAGCAGCAAAAGATTACAGTTGAAGTTTCCCCAAATGAAAAGACAAGGGTCAACTCCAGTGCATCCACTGCAACACAAAGTGTGTCAAATTCATCATCTTCAGCATCACTGAATAGCAATTCTTCTCTTGAAGAACTTTCGGATGAGACACCTCCAAGGAAGTATAAATCTTTAGCTGACATATATGCATCATGTCAGTTTGCTCTTACTATTTCAGACCCTATGAATTATGAAGAAGCAACTGAAAAAGAAGACAGGAAGAAAGCCATGGCAGTAGAGATGTAGTCCGTTAAGAAAGATGGAACATGGGATATGGTTGACCTATCAAACGAAAAGTTTTATGGAGATTTACAAGAAGAGGTTTATGTAACACCGCCAGAGGGATTCATAGAGGAAGACAAAGAAACAAAGGTATACAGGCTAAGACAGACATTGTACGGGTTAAAGCAGACATACTTACAGCAGACATACTTACGAAGGCCTCGTCAAAAGAAAAGTTCTATACTTGACATCTGCAACTTTGAATCAAGGGGAGCGTTGAGATATGATTCAAAGTATTCAAAATGAAGATATGATTTAAAGTAGTTGAGATATGATTCAAATATTCAAACTACCCAGATTTTATGAGATTTTTAGTAGATTTGAATTTATCTCAACTTTTCTTTTGACAAGGCCTTCGTAAGTATGTCTGCTTTAACCCGACAATGTCTGTCTTAGCCTGTATACCTTTGCTAACCGAAAGTATCTTAGGATGAGAACTTGCAAGAAGCATGGTTTTCCACTTCTTGATTTTGACCGACGAAGGAAAACGAGTTCAATATGAATGTCGTGATTGGACACGTACCCTTTTATGATGAAATATGGTCATTGTCTCGATCTCGTTTCAAGGTCGATGAAAATAATAAACTTAAAGGAATCATGAATATCGAATAAAGTTAGAATAATTTTAATAGAATTGTATGTATATATGCCAAGTTTATTTCTAATTTCTTAATTTCTTTATATTTGTTAATTTAATTTTTTAAAAAAAAACATAAATTCCCATTGCAAAATATAAACAAAAGCAATTATTAAAGTTTAAATGAAGTGATGGGNTTTTTTTTTTTTTTTTTTTTTAATTACAACCAACAAACATTATCGCCAATAGATTTTCTGCACTTTCGTCATCATTATGTTAATTAATTTTAGGGGTGATTTAAAATTTGAATTTTTATATCGGATGATCTCGACAATCTCAACAAATTTACAGAAGGCGATTCAACATAAGATTACTCGAAGTAAAATACATTTAACTATAAAATTTTTGTAATTGAGCCACCAGGAAAAAATGTGTACATCGTTGGTATTGACAGTAACTTGTTTTTTAAGCTCTAATGGATGGTTTTAACTTTTCATTAAATAGTGAAAAATAAAAATAATAATAAAGAAAGAAATGACTCTGATTTGACCTAGTGTACTCTTGATCGGTTTCCAATTGGCTCCTAGACTGAAAAAATTCAATAATATTATTATTATTTTGTTTAACGTTGATAGAAATATTTGCGTGTGCGAAGCAATAAATAGTACGATATAAATATTCTCAATAATATTGAAAATTATTTTCATTAATTTAAACACATCTATCTATACCCTTATCATTATATAATATATATATATATATTTAGTTAGTTAGGCAAAACAATTGACCCTTAAAAAACCATATGTTCAACAAAGAAAATGTGTTTAAATGTTTTGGTCAAAGTAAATGTTGATGTACCCAAATCCAATATTTCTTTCTTTATTTAATTATCTCTGACCAAAATCCTTGTGGGATAACATAGTTAATTAATTTTTGCCGATACAATATCAAATGAAATCTTACCTAAATATCTTAATTAGAACTTTATTTTATTTTTGATTTGAAATATATTTCCATCCATTAAACTCTCTTAAAAGTTTGATTTGATATGCCTTTACATTTTTCTTCTTTTCTTGTATTTTGAGATATTATATCATTGTGTTTTTTCTTATTTAATTAATAAAAAAGTCAAACAAAATGGATATAATTATTTCTTAAATATGTCATAAAAATAAGTAGAGAAGGTTTCAAGACCACACAAATGGAAACAAAATCAAAACACTTTTGGAGAATCTAAAAAAAGGCATGTATATAAAATGTAATAAAACGTCACAAACAAAATGTCATAAATACAATTTGTATACTTCAAGCATTTCACAAGGGCGATGATCGAAGAAATATGATAATTGCCGACGAAAAAATAAGCTATATCCATAAGTACTGTTTTGAAGGTTAATTGATCCTAATGCCATAATTTTAGGAATTTCTAGCAAAACGTTCTATTTTTCTTTTCTTTTTTTGTTGCATATACTCTTGGAAGCTAAATCTGAATATTCTATAATATTCCAGCGACCAAATCAGAACAAAAATGAAAATCAATCGCATAAAATGTCATGTAATTGCATATTGAAGCATAAAATCATCGAAGAACTAAGAAACAGAAGGATTTCAAATAATATAATTAAACGAAATAAGAAGGGGGAAAAAACACTTGCAGATGCCGAAGAGAGGTTTTCCTCTAACTACAGTTTTTTCGATACTGTACAAAAAGCAAAAAACAACTATTAGGTGCATCTAATTCGAGTCAGATCCAAATCGCGATACTGATCCGTTTCACCAAAACTCAATCAAACACATCACGGAAGAACAGGAACACAAATTACGAGCATCGATTCAAATGAGAACGACGAATCGATAAATCGAACAGTTCGAAGTGATACGAGACCTAACTTTTTATTCGAGAATGAGCTACCAGTGGCACAATTCGAGGCGGCGAGAGCAGAGAGTACAGAGATATTTCCTCTTGATCTTGAGGCAGAGAGGGAGGCAACAGAGCTTCCATTGTCTTTCGACGTCAATAGCGTACACTTTGCCTCGACAGAAAGGGCAAGTTCCTGGCGCTTGTTGTCTTCCGAGCTCTTGCTCTTTCTCTTCCCATACGCATGCGAGCCACATTCTTTACCGGTCTCCGTGTGTTCCTTCTGCAGCGACGGAATGAGGTTCCGCGGCGGAGCGATGTCAGGGGAAATCAGAAAGAGGAAAGAGAGAGAAGAGAAAAGGTAAAGATTGTGCGCAACGCGATGAGCACTTTCTAAGAGCAGAGAGATGGAAACCGGTGTTTATATAGATAGAGAGTTCGCGTTCGCGAGTGATTGATATTTCTCAGGTTTTAAATCATTTTAAAATTTCAAAATTAAGGTCAAATAATACAAAATATCATTGAATTTAGTTTCCTTGACGAATTCAAATTATTTATATAACTAATTTTCACACATAAATAAAATACAAATATTAAAAAGTAATTAATTTAATTAATTGAGTTTAAATTAATTTATTACATTAGGTTTTAACTTAAATACTGATAAATCCTAACTTCAAATTTTCATCATTTATTTATAATGAAACATAAAAATACAATAATTTTGTTAACGTTTAAAATAAATATAAACAATAATCATTTTACCGTAAATATAAACAAAAAAAAACATGGCAATTATCACCGATTAGTCTAATTTATAGACTATTAATTTCAATTATTTCCTAATTATAAAGTATTGTAGATGAACATCTCGCTATTTATCATATGTTTCATGATTATTTAATGAGATTTAATAATTTCACTGATTAAATTATTATTTAAACACGAGATTTAATAATATTTTTAATATTATTTATAAGTACATATTAGGTGGTAATGTCATATACGAATAACTAATACGAGTATTTTTTTTTTTTAAGTTAAATGATAAAAATTGAAAAAAAAAATTATAATTAAAAAAATCACGTGAAACGCTAAAAAACGGAATACAGTAAAAAATCAGAATAATAAAACAAAAGTAAGAGCAAAAAGGTAACTTTCTAAAAGTAAAAAACGAAAGAAAAAACCAAATTGAAACAGATTCATTACGTGGCGTCGTTGTCGGAAGGGAATTTCCACGTAGGCGCGGGAAAATCCACGTCACGCATTACTATAAAAATAAAGAAGCGTAACCCTCTAGGATTTTATAGCCATTACCAACTCAGCGATCTGTTGGAAAATGACCCATTTTTCCCCTTCTTTCTGCTATTTTCATTTCATAAAAAAATAATAAATAATTATTATTATTCAGGTTTCCTAAAAGCCACCTGTGACTCAGGATCAGAGCGTCCGCCAGGTCATTTGCCATTTAGGAAAAAACGACAATTTATTATTATGTTGGGGATTATTAATTGTTTGGACTTTACTGTTTTTTTTTAAAAAATGAGAAAATAAATTATTAAATATAAAATCACAAGAGAGATAGGAGATATAAAAAATCTCTTTAATTTACATTTTTTATTTTTTTTTTATATTTTAATAATTTAAAATTACTATTAAAGGGTGAATAATTGGACTTGTTCCACAACCCTTTTATATTATTCATGGTTATTTTAGTCAATTACCTAATCTACAAATTTATGAATATTAATAATAATTAATAAGATTGTACAAAATTTCACATGGGTGCACATCCATCAGTCATGAATATTAAATATACGTCCAAAACATTATACAGACACCTACCAACAAAATTTAAGTCAAGAAATTAGGTGTAATAATTTAATAAAAATGAATATTACACTATAGGCTAAAATAAATACGTACTTTATATTAAAAAAAAGCAGGTGAATATATGGGGAAATGTTATGCTAACAATAATAAAATACAAAAAAAACGCCCATCACTTCACGTGCACTAAAAAGCAAACCAAGTCAGATTCTTTCTCTGTAAACCTTTATTTTATTTTTTTGTTAAGTTACAAATATATATATATATATTAGAAAAATACCTGAATTAATTGAAATCCCGTCTAAATAAAAAGATTAGATAATAAATATTTAAAATAATTGAAAATAACTATTTTTACTTAATTTTACAATATTATATTTATACTAATGATATTTCAATAATATATATATATATATTAGAAAAATACGGGAATGAATCGAAACCACATCTAAATAAAAAGATTAAATAATTAATAAATATTTAAAATAATTGAAAATAACTATTTTTACTCAAATTTACAATATTATATTTGAGCCAAAATTATCGTCATATATGAATATATGTTAGAAAAATACATGAATCAATCGAAACCATACCTAAATAAAAAGATAAGATAATCAATAAATATTTAAAATAATTAAAAATAACTATTTTACTTAATTTTACAATATTATATTTGGGCCAAAATTATCGTAATTGTACGAATGATATTTCAATAATATCTAAAAAAAATTCCTTAAAATATTTAAAATATAAAAACTCATAGAAGGAATTTCTTTCTCAAGGATTACCCATGGTGAGANATAAAAAAAAAAAAAAAAAAAAACATTAATAAAATTAAAGGAAAAAGAAAAGGAGAATTACAGAAAACATTTTGGGTTTAAATGGATCGGTTAAAGAAGAAGAAGAAGAAGCCCAAATGCGATTCAATCCATGAAAGAAAGCCTTATGATTTGGGGCAGAGATGAGCCCATGAACCCATTTTCAATGGCGCCTTCATCTTCCTTCCCGCCCAAACTCAGCCTCACGTCGGCGCCTTCTTGCCCGCCAAATCCCACGCCTCGCAAGCTCTTTTCGAAAATCTCCGTCAACCATTTTTCAAACACGCTGTTCACGAAAGAATCGGACCTTGATGAAATTGCTTCCAGTACTCTCTCTTCCACGCTGAAATTCGCCTGTGTTTGCGATCCGAAGATCCCTTCGAATGATCGGATGATCTTGGACTTGAATGATTCTCTCTGCTCTCTTCTTGATGACGAGGTTTGGTTGAAAATAAAGCGGCTCTGAATTGACTGGAGAAATTTCTTCTCGATTTGGAGGTTGTATGTTGCGGATTCTGGATCGGCAGCGAGAAGTATGCTGTCCTCTGTTTTTTCTTCCGGTTCTTCGTCTTCATCGGCTTCGAGGTTTAGGTCGAGTTTGTTCGAGCTTGATTGCCTCGATAAGCTTCCGTTGATTTTCGCTGTTTCGATGGTAAGGTTTGTGTCTTCTTCCTCTTCTTTGATTATTCTTTGATGCTTTGTGTTGTTTGGGGATTCCCATTCGGCTCTTCGCTTTTGGTCTAAACTAAGCGCTCCAAAGCCAGAGTTAATGGCGATATTCAGTGCCATTGGGATTATGGAATCTGTATCCTTGTCTTTTCCTTCACCTCTGGTCAAAATGAATAGGATTTGGCGAGTCGTTTCATCTTTTTCATCTATTTCTCCGAATTCTCCATCATGGAATCCATCTGCTAGGAACTTCATGAATTGAGTATCTGCCTGATCGATGTCTTCAACTAATACTACTAGTTTTTCTTGTGTTTTCATGACATTTTCGAGGACTTGAGAAGGTGGAGTTGCCTCATTGTTACCTCTCGCATTTAGCTTGCAGAGTAGTTCAGTAGACCCGAAAACTGATTCCGCAATTGCTCGAGCTAACCTTCTTTTGCCAATCTGGTCATCTCCTTCTATCATTATCCAAGAGATTTCTTTATTTGTTGATTTGAAACTAGTCAGCGCTTCAGCTACTGAAGGAATGATTTCTGATTGCCATGGTACGTTCTCTTGCAATGATTTGCACAGATGATCTCTTTGTGTCATTCCTTCACTCTTCTTTGTAGTTGCCAATTTCTTTGGATCTTTGAACAGTGAGTCACCTAGAGAGAGAGAAATGTTTACTTCCTTGTTATCTTCTTCCATGTTCTTGAGACAATCCAAACTTGGTGTTGCATCCTGAAATTTATGCTTTTCACTGTCGAAATTGAACTCAGTTATGCAGGATTGTTGCCGCCTAAACCGAAGCATCTGATTTGAACTTCTTGACGCTTTCACTGCTGGTTCAGTGAAGCAGATTGTATTTGAATCTTGGAAGATGCTGTTCCTGGTCGAAAATGGATGTGGCCAAGAACTAAGGAAGTTACTTCCACTGGAACTTTCATTGCTGTGCAATGTGGATTTCTCCTGACTCTGAGGACACAAAAAAGTAAACATGTTGAGATGTTAAGACCAATCTTTTGAGTAGTATTTGGTTATGATCAAAGAAACTGAAACCCAAGTTGCAAATGAAAATTGAGCACAATGTTTGAACTTCTTGAATAAAATTCTACATGGAACTAAGTTGAACGAGTTCTCATACAATTTTGAGAAAATGGATACAAAAAAAAGGCCTGGATCCCATGTTCTTGGTGGGGTTAAGTGAGAGGGTTCTTGTTTGAATATCGAATTCCTTAAATATCAAAGTTGAGCCAAGTGAAATCCACTACCCAAAAGAATGATTAAACCAACATAAAACATTTGTATAAACCAAAACTAAATCAATCAACATTAGTGAGATGAATTGATTGAACCAACTCAATTCTATTGGTACTCTCCACATGACATTTCATCTATGAGTCAAGTTCTTCATGGAAGAGATTGGTTATATTTTTGTACCTTAAGGTGGGATATTTGGGTGCTGAAGGGCTGCAGCCAGGAAGGTAACTCTTTCTGATGGCTTGATTTTAATTGCTGAGCTTCCTTATCAGGATTGGAAGAGCAGTCGCAGCAAGTGAGTTTGTCTTGGCCCTCTTTAGCAATACTGAATGGCTTTGTTTCCCATACTTGTGATGGGTTCTGGGAGAAAGGCATCCTCGAGCCATGAAGACTGCAAAACAAGCAAGATCATTGAGTCATGAGCTATCTTTGTGCTGCAAGTAGGTATGGCTTTACGGAATTATTCGTTTGAAATATGTTTGCACACAAGTAAAGATTTACTATCTTACTCTGCCTATTGATTTATTATCTTACTCTGCCTATTGATTTAGTATAAACTCTGAACTAATATACTTAATGGAACACATGACTTGTGGAAAGTTAGTCTATTTAGAAGGGTTTTCACCCGTTTCCTGATTATCTTAAGATGGATCACATGTGAGGGGGAGTCGAAGGCATGGCGACAATGTAAAAGATATTCCAATGTCGACCTATTGTCAACCTCAGAGGACATCACTACATGTGATCCAAACAAAGATTTATCCGTTATGATATCATAACAAACGAATTGTTCCCAAACAAAAACTTCAGAAAATCCAAAAGAGAATCTTCATGAATGAGAGAGAAATACATGCCTGAAACTGTGGAGGCTTAAGCCTAGTGCTCCATCCGAGGGAACAGGAACAGCTTGGAGATCCCACCGAGTCTCGAGAGTTGGCTGTCTCATTTGACATCTCATGTAAGTCTGATAACTTGCTGTACCCACTAGCCACAACTTTGTGCGAGAAATTCCATGGAAAGATATTAACCTAGCAATTTCTTCAATTACGTGATCAATTTGGCTGTAATCAGAAGGTTCTTTGTTGGAGAAACTACTTTCCTCTCTTTCTATAACATCTGTTTCAACCATCCATTTCAAATCTCCTGTATATATTATGGCTCCCCACCCTCTTGATGCTAGGGAATCAATGTTCCTTCTCAACTCTGTCACCTTCATTTCAATGTCTTCTCTTTTCATGGAGCTCAACGAATCAGGGGACAGCAAAAAATCAATAAATTTGGTTGATTTTAGTTCATTAGGAACCTCTCCTTTTGCTACTCTCCCCATAAGCTCTGAAATTACACCTTCAATTATTGTGATAGAATCACCAATGATGACAGTATTCTTTCTTTTTCTCCCAAGCATTGCCTCAAACACCAACTTGATATCTAGCTTTAAAGAAGAAGCAGATTCAGCAATTGCGTTAGTGCTGGATACTCTCTTTTGTGGGGAGAAAGAAAGTGGGTTTTGCTCAGAAGAGCGAGTCAAGAAATTGGTCTGCCAAAAATCCCCTGGATTAAAAATCATGTTATCTCTTTGATCAGAATGTTGATCATTGCGAGAAGGTGAAGAGGGCGAAGAGAAGATGCCACCAGAGCTACCATAACAGTGAAAAACAGAGGAAACTGAGGAATCCTCTAAGTTACTCTTAACAAGAGTACTGGAAAACCCGGCCTCTCTCATAACCCTACTGACACTTGGGTCATCCAAAATGGAGATTATAAGCTGCTCCAATTCTACCTTAATGGCTAAAACTGGTTGATGTTGTTGTTGTTGCTGCTGCTGCTGCTGCTCTAGACATCCCCTTCTCTGGTTTGCTTGAGCTCTTTTGAGCGCTGCAATAAGTGCATTTGATAGAGAAGGTTGGCCATGAAAAAGTGGACCTGGTGTAGTTGGGAGTCTATTGAGAGCCACATTGAAACAAAGCTCAAGAGCTCTGCAGTGGAGAGGATGAGAAGTTTGATTTGGCTGAGACTTTAGACATGCCTGCCTTAAGAGGCTACTACTCCTTGAGCTGAATAAAGTAACAGCCACATGGAGAGGAGTAAGCTGAGCATGGCCTCTCCTTCTCGCCAAGCTCAGAGATTGCTTCAGCACTGAAGCAGCCTCTGGTGTGAAGGTCTGATTTGCAGCACAACCTCCTGATCGCATCACTGACTCGAAATCCCACCCCCACCAAGTGTTACCCTTGTCAAAGAACTCTTGGCCGTAAGCTAAGAAAAGAAAAATGAGTTCCTTTCTTCCTTTATCTTTCTTTAGTTCAGTGAACTCTCTCAATTTGCAGAGGCTTTCTTAAAGCTGGGAGTCTTCTCACTGAAAGTACTTGGAAATGAAGCAGCGGATAAATGGACCATCCAGTACCTGGAGTTGATGTTGAGTTGAGAGTGAGTTGTTAGGATGTGGAGAGAGAAGATGTTGAAGGCTGAGTTGAGTTATGGTTTAGAAAGACGAGACTGAACCAAATGCCATTCTTTTTATACTAACTTCTCTCCTGTTTTGTTTTGGTAAGCAATTCTTCTATTTTGGCTTCTCCCCCTTTTAGGCTGTCTTTCCATGTGTCATCTCTTCAACCTCATTGATTTCTTTTAACTTACCATTCTCCTCTATTTCTCCTGCTATTTTCCCCACTTTTCCAAGTAACTTTTGATTTTCACAACCAACCCCCACCTTATTGAAACATGATTTACTAACGACAAAAATTTAACAGTTAATCCTAACATCTTTTGTTTTAAACGAAAAGAACAACTCCCAACCATCAAAAACATAGATAATTCAGGTACGAATTAAATGGAAGAAAACAAACGTGTAAAGATGAATGATGGAATTAATTAAAAGGAAAAGTTAGAATCAATCAATAGATAAAAAAATATAATATTTGCATTATTATGTCAGAGGAATCAAAACGTGATGATTGTATGTGATTAGTGATGAAGCCCTTTATGAAATGGTGCAAGTTCTTTTGTTTAAAATGAATGAATATTTGATGAGAAGGGAGGGGTCCATGGAGATGGGATTCACATTGGTAGGAGCTTTATTGGGGGAGAGAGAAAAATGAGCGTTTGAATTTTACACATCAGCCTTTGAAAGAAGGAAGGAAAGAGGAAGGGAGGAGAGCAGGAATTCAAAAGAGGTACGACTAAAGGCTTAAAGGAAGGAAGAGGGGAATGTGATGGGATATTTTTGCATTTCTTTTTTCTTTTTTTCTTTCACTTTTTCACTTTCGTTCATTCAATGTTTAATTATCAGTGTGTTCTTTATATGTAATAAAAGATGCAGAATGTTGGAATGTTGTCGAGAAAGAACAATTAAAAGGGTTTTGCGTCTTACCAAATATTCTGGTAGAGTAGTGAACAAACCCTTTTATTCCACACCTCTCTCTCTCTCTCTCTCTCTCTCTTGAATTTACTGTTTATGCTGCTTTACATTGTTTGGATATGTTTTTTCTCAAACAACTTCATAGCTATATATCAACTTTTCTTTTTAATATTTGTTTGTGGTAACAGGCCTCTCCACCTCACTACACTACGCATATGGAAAGACTTCATCCACTTTAGATGAGACAACCCGTCAAAGATGAAATAAAAACCAAAGAGACCTCAGCACTTTTCATTGCTTACCATACAACTTGGAGGATCAAGGTTAGACTTTCAACTTATTTCAAACATTGCCATTTTTTCTTTGATATGTATGAGTGCATGAAACCACTATTTGACTCTATTATATTTAGTTGTTGAAAAAACACGTAGGATACAAAAAAGAGAACGAAGACAGAAACTATTAGGATCTCAAAGAAAAGAACAAAAAATAAAGAGCACCAACTCATTTCCACTCAGACAAGATTCAAACATTCTCAACACTTAGTTTTTGAAAATTATAAGCAAAGAAGAACAAAACCCAGAGGCCAGAAGGCCGCTTTTAGAGTCAAAAGTGAAGGCGATGGCGTTCCAAATATGGGTCTCCAAGACGCTAATACACATCCTTCTGACCACACTTTAATCTGCCTCCATATTCAAGCTCTCACTTTCATAGTCAAACTCATAAAATCTCTTCCCACATTAATCCCCATGCAAAACCTTAGCTTTCCATTCATAATTTTCACTTTATCCATACACTTTGGATCCTTCAACAACGTCAATATTCGTTGTAGAATCCCCCCCTTTTTTTTTCTTGTCAACTTACATTTTGAAATGTTTCCACTTTTTTAAAAGTGGATTTGTGTTTACCCTTACTATAGCTGGTATTCAAGTTTTAATGCGTAATGCTCCAAAAAAAGAGGAGTGTGTTTGAATGACTGGAATTTTAGAAATCATTGAAACATGATCTATTAGGGTTTTAAGAAAGAAAGAAAGAAAAGGATACAAAAGTTGTTTGTTGAAAATCATTGGAACATTATGCTGAAAATTTAGAAAAACTTGTTATTATTAATTGATTTGCTCTGCCTACAAGAAAAGTATCAATTTCCCTTTATAATTTTATGATCCAATGGCAGATGATGGAGTCTAAGATTGTTCAATTTCCATTTCTTTCTGAAAATCTTAATGATTTGGTCTGCATTTAACACTACAGATTGTCAACATTAATCAAAAGTTATTCATTTGGAAAAATCCATAGCAACTTCTCCCATAGCCTCCAATTCTTGGATTTCACATCCCAATGCCCAGTTTCTCCTCATTTCTTTCTTTTTTTTTTTTTTTAATTTATTAAGAATGATAAATTTGACGAATAAATCTTTATAAATATTGAAAAGTTAGATTTTTTTTTTTTAATTATCTTTAAGTATAGTTTGATACGTCAAAGCATAAACTTGAATAGTAAATTACTAAGCAACAAATTCTTGAGAATAGCATTTAATGCTGAAAGAAAGGATATATATATATATATATATATATATATATATATATATATATTCTTTTTTACTAAGATTTGACTGTCAACTTGAACACAAAAGTTTGAATGTTTTTCTTTTTTGAAGAAACAAAAGTTATTCAATGCTTTACATCATTTATGTCTTATAAAAGATTTAAAGTATGCATATATACTCACTATATGTCACTACCTTATATTTCAACAACATCATAATAATCATCATAATAATAATTTTCTAAAATGTCACTTTTTTTACCCTTCATATCATTTAATCAACATATGCATTTTATTAATTTATAGAACTTAGTCTTTTAAATTTTTTTATTATTTCATCAAACCCTTTACTATGTTCTAATAAAAAGCTAATTGATCATTGAATTATTGATCTCATCTCTTCATTATTGCTCTACTCAAAATTCTCTCTACCTTTGCTATACACTAGATTGGTAGTTTTCACCACCCCTCTAAGATTGAGCCTAAGATTCGATTCTTTTCTCTGCTTAAAAGGCCACTTAGTGAGGCTTTATGTCCAACCTTTCTTTTTGTTAACATATTTGGATATTTTGACATAGTACTTCTATATACATTAAATGTCATTTCTTTAGGAGAGAGATTACGTGCTTTCAGCCTTTCAAAAGATTAAGACCAAATTAAGAACTACTCTGATCATTTAGTACTTCATGTTATTGGAGATCGCATAGTTAAACTAAGAACTTCATTCTCCAAAAATATTTGTTTGTAAGAAGTTTTAGTATTAATCAAGATAATCATATATGTTAATCATTTAGTATTAATCATATATATGTTAAAGTTCATGTAATTTAGTAAATCTTTTAATTCTATTTTCAAATTTATATAGTGAAGAGGAAGAGATATTTGAACCTTTGAAACTATTTGAACATTTGAAACTATTTGGAATATTTTAATTCTAAATGAAAAAGAAATATTATGGGTGTCAAAATGAAATTTGGAATCTACAAGAACGAGATTATTTGAAACTACCATATAAATTTGATGACAGCAAAATCTTTTTCACATTAAAATTACAGTTATGAAAATAAGTGAGGAAGAATATTCAAATCATAGAAATTAAGCTTTATTAAAGTAATGGCACTAATTTTTAAAAAAAATACAAAAAAGATTTATATTTAGAATTTATATAATATATATATATATTTATAAAAAAAACAGGCACATAAAAAGGTCGATCCAGCAGCCTCTATGGATCTCTCTGGGCTCACCTTTTGAAGTAACCTTTGGATTCGCAATGTCCACTGCAAAACCCATCACTTTTGATCACTAAAGATTCTGAATATTTCATTATTTTAATGAAAATTTTATTAAATTTATAAATAAAATAAATAAAAATTCTTGAAGGCAGCTTTCATCAGTTTCAAATTCTTTGCAGCTATTGCATGGGAATTTTAGGGGTTAGCTACTGAATGATCGTTTTCATCATTATGTTCTGTCCTCTATTCCTCTTTTGGGAGCCCCTTTATTTTTATTTTTATTTTTAATTTCTTTTTATTTTAAATGCTTTTCTTTTTCTAACATCAAGGCTCTTTTTCTTCTTAAAAAATGCAACTTCTTTTAAAACAATTTTAAAATAAATTTGCTGTGGAACTTCATAAGGATACGACCGTTGAATAAAAACAATTTAACTTCAACTTTCAATCGCCTTATACATCTGTGCTTTGAATATATTAGCACGTTTTTTCACACCACTTTACTTTTCATCCTCTTTTTTCACTTTTCAATTTGACTGTCAAATCGTATGTAAATTTTGAAAAAGTAACTTCCGATCCGATTATTTGTACTAGTCTCTGCATAGTTTGACGGATTAAAGCATGTGCCAAGAGATCAAAAGTTCAAATTTTTTCAATAACATATTAGAAAAAAGCAAGGGTTGAATCTCAACCGAGCTTTAATCGTTCCAAGTAACGAAACATAATGCCTTAAACTTACTATCCTCTTGACAAATACAATAACCAAGCCTTCTAGAGTGTACAAAGATCCTCCTGTTCATAGTGACACAAATGTATGATACAAACATGGTTGGGTTGGAATGCAGAGTATTGCAAACAAGAAGCACAGTTATTGAGCTGATTGTTCACGTTCCCACAGAATTTGTTCATCGATCTTGGTCAGCTTTTCGTCGTCTAGTCGCTTCCATGTCCTGATCCTCTTAACTCCCATCCAACTCCTCTTGCCCTTAGCAAGTTCTGCGACGATCACCCGACCTCTCCTCGACCACCCGGGCCTTCCGTATCCATGATATCCAAACCCTCCACCATAACAAAACCATATTCCATCAAGATTCCCGCAGAAATCATTGGAATGGTCATGACCCATGAACACAGCTTTCACATCTCCCATGGCGACTAAGTTCTGTAAAACTCCCGAGTTCACTGAAGAACATGCCACACCCTCCTGAAATTGGCCAACGATCTTTTTATAATAAAGATCCCGAACTTCTGGGATTGGTATGTGAAAAAACGTCAGGGCTGGAGGCTTCCCTTGGGAAGAAGCATCCGTTGAGGGAAAAAGGTCCCGATTTGTGCCCTGTTAGTGTGTGACCTGCAACATGTTAATGAAATCTAAATCTAGGAAATATCCCATCTGGGAATTGCAATAAATACCAGAACCAACATTTATTTTCTAGCTTCCGAGAGAGAAATAAATAAATAAAACAAGACACATTTTGATAATCATAAATAAAATAAAAAAAAAAGGCACTACACAGGTGACCTTTTCAGATAAGAAAACCTAACCATATGCTATTATACCTGAAATCGTTGAGAAACGTCTCTGAGCCACTGAAGCTGCGATTCCTTGATCCATCCATATGTTTGGGCTCCTTGCACTATAGCTCTATCTCCACTGTCCAGAAAGTAAAGATTGAGGACGCTGGAATTCGCCAAATAAGAACCTGGAGCACCATATACATTGATATCATAATTCCCAAAACCATCGATGTTTTGTAAAATCTGATTTCCAGTTGAAGGAAAGTGGCTGAGTTGTGGGTTGGTCTGTGATACTGAATAATCCATGAGGGAAATGAAGGACATTAACTCTTCTCGAGTCATTGTAGACTCTTGATCATGGTTTCCCAGAATAGCCGCCCATGGAATTTGATATTCAATAACAGGACCAAAAACTCTAAACAAAGATTCGGCAGCATCAGAAGTACTTGGCCCAAATATGTTGTCACCTGATCAGGAAACTAAGTTCAGATTAGTTTCACACAATAGCAATACAAACTCAAAAGTTCTATACAATTATAACCGAAAAGAGTAAGAAGCTAAACGTTAGAGTTACACAAGGAACAAAAAGGGGAATTTCTTCAAGAAATTTGGATCAAACTACCTCTAAATTATTGGTTCGGCTAAAATGAAAAGCGTTAAAACATATGTTCAGCAAAGTGCTAAACAAGAAACAATAACATCCCATGAACAAAATGTATTATTATATTAGAGATGTACTATTGCATTCTGGTCGGTCTAATTACTAGAGTTCTCCTTCATGTGGAGACCAGCAAACAATACTTAAAAACAGAACAGGCAAGAAAATTTTCTTACACCAAGGATAGGTTTTCATCTTATATGATTAATTAAGACGACGTCATTTCTTCGGGCAGGCAACCTGATTCTGGGTCCACCAGCCTACCTCCAAAGTATCTTAAAGATTAAAATCCCCTTTTCCTCCAAAGTATCTTAAAGATTAAAATCCCCTTTTCAAGTCTAATTACTATGCTCTGTGTCCTACAGCCCTGTTATTACTCCACAGTAAATTAACTAGAGCTTGCAGGTAATATCAGTATAGTAAGGTTTGACAATTGATGAAATATACTCCTATGTGATTGAAAGGCTGGATTATGGCCAGGAATAAAGATTTGGAACATCATAGATAATATGCCTTAGAAGTATTTTATGAAGTCTTTGGCATACCTAATACAATTATTTAGACCTTAAACCTCTTGAATTTCTAGCTCAAGTTTGACGCCCAATGCCATATCATCCGTTTACAAAGTTATCAAGACTTGTCGCAAAGTTTTACTAAAATTAACCCTCCAACTATTCCTTTTCTCCAAATTTTGATTTTAAAAAAATCTGCTATAAATCAGGAAAGCAATACCTCTCACCGTAGCTGAAGCTACATAGCTTCATTTTTTTTTTTTTTTACAGAAAATATTCCTTGTGTGTGCCCTCCTCAGTTTATATTCACCCTTTTATTTAATGAATCGACTCTTACCCATTCAAAGTAAAAACTTTTTCTTTCCAACAAAATGCTGATCCAACTCTTTTTCATCCTATTCTATTCCCTAGACAAGAAGATCAAATCTCAAATGACAACTATGCATACCGATCAACAAGAAAGATAAAGGCATCATCAGTTTGCATAAACAATAGCATTTAGTAACAAAAGAAATATGGATGGCCAACATAGATTCCAATAGTTGTTTTGTGCGGTTCTTCAATGTGAAGTTAAACTATCCACAGTTAAGAGAATTTTAAAGACATTCAAATGGGGTCGAATACAATGAATGACAAGAATCAGAAAACACAGACTATACTGTCTATACCAAATCCAGTGAGATGACACTAAGAGAACTTCAAAACACAGAAAATGAAAGAACAAAACGATCAAAGCGTGAATACAACAGCAGGGTTAAGAAAATAACCTGTAAATGCAATGAAATCAGGCTTTTCAGCATCAACCATCCTCTTGAAAAACCGCGTCGTATTAAGATCCGAACAGTGTTTGAACTCCGAATCCATCACATCCCGACACCGCGAATTAACTCCATTCGCAAAATGCATATCAGCCACCTTACAACCAAGCAAAAATATCAGCTCCATTTTATTAAAAAAAAAAGAAAAAAATCCCCATCACGATAACCTTGAACTTCAAATCAAAAGTAAAACAGAATGCAAACCTGGAGAATCTTGAAGGTTCCATCGGAACGGAATCGGAGAGGAAGATCCGAGTTCCTCTTGATGCGAACAGGTTCATATCCTAGAAGTAACTTCTGGAAAACGAGAGAATGAAGGAGAAAGATAATCGAATAGATAAATCCAAGATAGAGAATCGAAACCTTCCATTTCTCCGCCAAAAATTCCATTCGATTCCAGTGGAAGCAGAGAATTTCGAAGTTCAAACTGATTCATAGGTTTTCGATCAACTGAACTGTTTCGTTCCTTTTGAAGATTCAATGTTATTCCGAAAGAGACAGGAAGAAAGATAATTATTTATACAAATGGATAATAGTTTGGGATTTGTTGAGAGACTGAGGCCCATTAGGCCCAACCCACCTACAAAAAGTTCTACATGGGCCTGATTAAGTGGGCCCGTCCATTTAAAAAACAGAAAAGGCCCAAAGACAACTAATCACTAGGCTAGTGGGCCTAGTGGGCCTCCAATTTTTCCAAAACAAAATTGGAATTTTTAAAAAGTAGACTCCATTCTCCCATGATATTTTTCTTATCGTAATTAAATATAAAATTTTAAAAACTAATATTTAATTAACTTAGAATATAAATCAATATATAACTAACAAATATATAAATTTATTAATCTATTCTCAATAAATATTTAATTAATTATCCTATTTTCCTCTATAGATTTTGAAAACACATTAACAATATGTTTTTTATATAAAATAAAAATTATTATTATTATTTTATAAACTTTGATTAAAAAAACAAAATTCAAATTAATACTAAATTTAACTGTTTAAGTACAAAAATAAAATAAAATAATTAAAATAGATCCGACTTTTAAAGCAACATTTCTAAAAGTAAGTAACCGTCCAAGTTTACTGTTAAAAGATATTGTCTGTTTTGGCCCTATCACCGTCAGTCTCATGATTTTTAAAACACGTTTAGTATCTTACAATCCACCTCTTTAGAGGTTAAGGTTCTCGCTAGCACATTACTTAGTATCTGGCTCGGATACCAATCGTAACAGTCCAAGCCCACCACTAACAAATATTGTCTACTTTGGTGCGTTGCATATTGTCGTTAGTTTCACAGTTTTTAAAATGAGTCTACCACACCCTTATAAGAAATAATTACCTCTTGTCTATCACTGATGTTGGATCTCACAGTACACAGTAATTTATTGTAATTTAACTTTTATGACAGGAGTGTAAGACTAAATTCAACCATTCAAAATATCTCAACTATTTTAGAATAGATTTGAGTCAAATGATAATGATCGGAAAAATATTATTTCTATATTTAAAACTTAGTATTTATTGGAATTAATTGAAGGGTGATTTATAGCTATTTTTTCAATTTATTCCATTTAAAATCTTATTTAGAAAGAAAAATTATCTTTTAAATTAGTAAAAAAATTATATTATGAAATAAAGGATAAAATGAATGCAGACTTGAAATTGTATTACTTAACTTTTTCGTATAATTTAAAAAAAAAAAAATTAATACAAGGGAAAAAAGTCAAGTCGGGATGGTCTCAGTTTGATATACTGTTGTCTCTAGCTTGATTATACTATCATTATCCTAGGCTCATAGTCTCATCTACTATGATCTCTCGACCAATATTAAGGTGCTATAGCTAACCTTAAGTTTTATATGTTGGCTTTATTTATGTTTATTACAAATTTCGGACTTAGCATGTAAGATTCACTTTCGGTTAAGTACGACCCGTTTACTAAACTCTTTGGTGGTCTGAATAAGTACACAATTCGCTAGATAGAGATACTCATTGTTCCTAACTTAGCACTCAACACATCAGTCAAGAGTTCTAGAGAGACAAAGTAGACTAAGAATACTCATACACATCCCATATCATAACTAGCTCATAAGCACAGAGTCATACATCATAATTACTACAGTCACATCTTATACATACACTCACAATTATCAAAGTTAATAATTCATCGTGCAGCCCTCACATTGGGGCCCACTATGCGAAATACAAGGAAAATCTCTCCCCTTTCGTCCCAACCTCGTGTTGGCCCATGAGGGAACATGGGGACATAAGAAAATAATATAAACATGTGGAAAATATCATAGGACGAAGAATAACTAAAAATTTCACATACATCGACATATTAATATGGAAGAATTGTCGCATCTTCTCTATAAATCCACCGACCCTTTTGAAAATTTCAAATCTTCATTAACTATAAACAGATAGAAAAAAAATAAACAAAGTCGAAAGACATTCATTTATTACAATTAATTGAAATTACGGAATATTATTTTTAACTCACGACAACATTTTTAGGTATAGATGACGTGGAATAAATATATTCTAAAATATCAATTAAAAATAAATTATGAACAAAGGAATCATAATGGATATATGCATAAAAGATTGGGCGCCGTTTTTTCAACAACGGCCAGATAATTACCGGTCCATTCCCATTTATACATTAATGGAATTATTTGTATTTATTTTAGGAGTTGACTTTCATTTACTTGTTTTTATTTATTTATCATTTAAATTGCGAATTTCCATTTTATAATTTCAAAATAGTTTGAATTTATTAAAAATGTGTATTTTATCATTTAAATTACCGGTCCATTTTATAATGTCAAACCACAGTCAAACACGTGTCACCTACCCTAATATTAAGAGTAGTTGTATATTTATACAGTACATTGATTTGGTTCAAATCTAAGTTGTCATGTTTCATTTTATTCCTGCATTCTTCGAAATTGTGTTAGAGTCACAATTAGTCAATATAACCTTTACAATATGGGTCAGAAAGCATTATTTTGTATAATATTTACTAAAAAAATGACGCGCACACACTAAAAAAAATGTTAAAAAGTCGATATAACATTAAATTATTATTTTATGGACTATGAGATTTGGCTCGATAATATTGATTAAGCGATAATATTGCTTTCAAATTAATTTTATGGAAATTTAATTATTAAAAAAAATTGACTTCTATGTTATATTTATGATTAAAATTAAAAGTTATAACAATTTTAGAAATTATACATATTTAGAAAAAAGAAAAAAAATGAAGAAATTGAGAAAAATATACAATAAAATATAAATAATTTGGTAGGGTTAGATGTGTACACGACAGGATTTTATGCCACCTCGACTGTTTGCCGAAGTGAATTTTATGTCCATTGACGTCAGCGAATTAAATCGTGTTAATTTGAATTAATTTAATTATAAATAATTAAAGTTGTCATAAATTTGGGCGGTGGAGGTGGGGGCAGTTTCCTCTTTTGTTTTTCCCCTCAAATTTAATGTTTTTTTAAATTATTAATTCCAAAAAAATGTTTGTTGTAAATTCATCTATTTAATCTAATATTCATAGGATATGACTCATTTGTTAGTGTTGTTCCACACCTTCAAATTATTAATTTTTAAATTAATATTTTAAAAGAAATTTCCCCGCTCCATTCAAAATAGGTCCTCACGAGACACCAGCTCTGCTAGTTAAATCAACCCATCTAACTATTATCGATTGTGTATCATAAATATATTTTCTAATTATGGAACGCATAACAAAAACTCGGTTTTTGAAAGAAAAATAGTATATAGTTTTAAAAGAATATTAAAGTATTACAAATTTAAAAGTAAATTGATTAAATACTTTCTCGAGAATTAAATAACGAATCATAGAATATTAAATTCCCTAGCAATGACAAACATATGTAGACAAGCATAAACGTAATTGGGTATGTCATATTTTGTTGTTTTTATGATAACATTCAAACGTTGTCCAAAGGGTACTTGCATTATTGTTGCATTTACAAGGTTTGCGTTGGACCACACTCAACACATGTGCCACATGTCATAAACATTAACATGACTATGTTCATTAGTGTTTGGTTTCAAATTATGCATGTCGTAATTAGTTGGGGAGGAGAATCAAACATTTTTTTTTATAAGGGTTGGTATTGACATTGGACGATGTGCCAGTCTTCTCGCTGTTCCTCAAAGAAGGATAGACACGAGGCAGTGTGCATGCTGGGCCCCAAAGGAGAGTGGATTCTGAGGGGGTCCCACATTGATTGGAGAAAGGAACGAGTGCTAGCGAGGACGCTGGCCCCGAATGGGGGTGGATTGTGATGTCCCATATTGGTTGGGGAGGAGAACAAAACACCGTTTATAAGGGCGTGGAAACCTTCCCCTAGCAGACACGTTTTAAAGCCTTGAGGGGAAGCCCAGAGAGAACAACATCTGCTAACGGTGGATCTGGGTCGTTACATGAAACCTCTCTATAGCAGATGGTTTTAAAAACCTTGAGAGGAAGGCCCAAAGGAAAAATCTAATGAAGAGAACAAAATCTGCTACAGTTCGTTATAATGTCTGCAATCGATGGGCTTGGGTCGTTACCTTGTCGAAGGTAAAATGATAGGCTTAAGGTTCATAAAATTGTTCGAAACATTGGAACGCATGCACGTTCATAATGAATGATAGAAAAAAGTTATATCTTTCTACACCGAGTAGAATAGAAAATAAGAATAAGTTGGTCGTGTTGCTGGCAATTGCGATTTTTCTTTCTAATATCTTGACAAAATACTATTTTATTTTCAAATTTTTATGGCTCGACTTTGGTCTCGTAGTACTTGTTAGGCATGGAAAGTTTGTGTGGGCATGTGTTTTTTTCATTTCGGGTTACGTTTTCATTTCTAACGGTTTTCTGTTTCAATTTCAATGGTAATTTTTCAATTTCTAAAATAAATAATAAAATTCATACATATCTTAATAAAAATATTACGATAATTTTGCACTTCATGACTCGTAAATCGTTCCATCATCATGCCTTGCTTCATCAGTAGCTCTTAAGACCAACAAGTATAACAACCTAAGTCCACTGTATTGTCTTTTTTGTAGCTTTCTCTCAAGGTTTTTAAAACATCTTTTAAGGAGAGGTTTCCACACCCTTATAAAAAAATGTTTCGTTCTCTTCCTCAACCAATGTGGAATCTCACAATCCACCCTCCTTCAGGGCCCAACATCCTCGCTGGCACTCATTCGAGCTTTCCTTCAAAGTTTTTAAAACGGGTATGTTAGGGAGAGGTTTCCACACCCTTATAAAGAATGTTTCGTTCTCTTTCCCAACTGATGTGGGATCTCACAGTAAGCATCTCGATTGGACATTAAGCTTTTCAATCCTAATGTTCAGTTGGGTAAGTAGAATTTTCGTAGATTTGAGTTTCAACCACCGTCGCTGGCCTCTCACGATCAACAGTAATCACACACTTCCTCAAAATTCATGCATTAGAGCATAAACTCCATCTAATGTAAGAGAAAGTTTTCTCGACAATAACTTAAAACCAACAAAATTACATCCTTCGATGATTTTTATTATGTCGATTAAAATCTCGTGAACTGGAACGTTGTAATTCGAAAGAATTTTGAAGGGTTTTGTGAATGTCCACCATAGCCTAAATGAAAATGTGACTTTTTAGGGTTCTAGGGCTCCATGTTCCACAAAATCATGTGCTTTCACATTATTATAGTAAACACGATATTTAAAAGTTCAGAGATTTAAAAAAAAAAAAATTATGATGTTTTAAATTTTTAGTCAATTATTTATTGATGAGATAAGCTTAGAATTATTTGTAAATATTCCTAATTCTTAGCCAACAATTAGGTTGGAATTATTATAAAGAAAAACTCATTATCTTCATATTTAGAATGTTTGAAAATTTATATCGGGACTCCATCGAATCGATTCCAACTAGGATCGGTCGATAGTGTACGAATTTTAATTGGGATTGATTAAGATTGTTCCATAAATTGCTTAACGCGTCTCAAAATATTTTAGTTAAAAAAAAAAAAAAAGTTAAATAGGTTGGTGTAACCGTCCAAATCCACTGCTAATAGATATTGTTTGTTTTGACTTGCTACATATCGTCATCCGTCTCACAGTTTTAAAACGTGTTTCTTAAGGAGAGATTCAATTGCTCACAATTGTGAGATCCCATGTCGGAGAGTGGAATGAAACTTTCCTTATAAGAGTGAAAACCTCTCACTATTATACCAGTTTTAAAATTGTGAGTTTGACAGTGATACTTAATGGGACAAAATGGATAATATTATCAGTGTGGAAAACTAATTTAATGAATATATTAATAAAGGTTAAAATTTGTTTTTTTTTTCCTTTTATAATAAAAATAGGTTTAATAATATAATAATTTTTAAACATCATTAAAATTAACGAAATAAATTTAAATATTTGAAAGGAAAATAATATTTTTAACAAAACGTTTAAAATACTACTTGGAACTCTCCTTTCAATCCGAATGTCAGGAGATCCGCCGTCAGCGGCGGAGCAGGAGAGAAAGACGGCGAGAATATTAGCAACGCGAAAAAACAATTAATTAATTGAAAAAAAAGAGAAAATAAATATTTTTTTCTTTAAAAAAAAAAAATAAAAAAATAAAAGAAGAATCGAGACACAGCGATGCGCTACGAATCCGATTTGCGTAAAGAGCTGAGGTAAGCGGATGACGTAATAATTAAGTAAACCGGCTTGTACTTTTCTTTATTGGCAAAAGTTATTAAAAAAATAAAAAATTATTCTCCTTGCCCTCTTCCTTCCACTATCAATATTATTTTATATTATCTTCAATATAACTTTATTAATTATTTTTTTATTTTTAATAAATGAATTCTAACTTTTCTAAATAAAGTATTTTTGTGGGGTTTTTTAAATTAATTAATTTTTTTCAATAAATTTTGAGAAATATTTATAGTTTTGCAAATTAAATAAAAATTAACTTCTGATTAATAATGAGTACAAAAATGAAAATAAAGTTTTTTTCTTTTTTTATAATTTTAAAAGTACAAGTGAATAGGTAGAATAATAGAGTATCATCCAACGAAAGGACGCCACGTGGAAATATAAAAAACAAATGAAATCAATCTGGATCTGCAATTTTGGTATTGAAAAAAGTGTTCGGAGGAACTGTTTCGTTTCCGGCGGCCATTAAAAGTTTAATTTCAGTCCGTTCCTGACGTTTTCAAAACCCACGCTCTTTAGCAGAGCGTGTGCCTCAACCTCTCCATTTCATCGAGAGCCAAAATTCAAACCTCGTGGATATCAATTGAATTATATTTAAGTAAATAAATTTATATAATTTTTTTTTAATTTTAATTTTAATTTACTTTGAGTTTCATATTTAAGTAAATAAATTTATATAATCTTTTTTAAATTTGATTTTAATTTACTTTGAGTTTCGTTTTATTTTTATTTAGAATTTTTTTAAATATAATTATAACTTTTAGAGAACAAATAAGATAATAATTTAATTTTAATATAATCCATATTATGAAGAGAAAATGATCGACAAAGTAATTAAATAAATCATAGTTGACTGCATGACATTGAAACATTTAAAATTATTCATTGACAATTTCTTCATTTTTTATGTCTATTAATTCAACTTTTTTTTAGTAACAGCGAATAAATTCTAAAATATTTTTTTGAAAAAGAAAAAAAAAAAGTAAATAATTTATACCTTTGAAATATGTAAAGTAAAAAAAAAATATGTCAATATTAGATCATGCAATAATTTATTCGGAGGTATCTAAATATAATATTTCTTCAGTTATTTTTATCTATTAATCTAAATTTTAAAATAATAGAAATTAAAATTTAATTTATCGATTATATATATTAAATTTATAATTAAATTAATATTGACATATTTTTAGACAATTATTTAATTATTGAATTTGAAAAAAGAAAAAGAAAAAAAAGAAACAATGAAAGGTAAGTCGAGCAAAAGGCAGTTAAAGAAAATGAAAGAATCGTTTGCGAGGACACCTGGACGGTCAAGATCTTTCCAGGAGATATCAAGACTTCTGATATACAGGTGGGTGATGGGAAATTCTGTTCCCCGCAGGTCACTGTAGCGTCGCCCTTTCCCTATATATTTAACGGATTACAAGGGGAAATTCCATGCCTGCCCAAATATCAGATGGTCAGAGGGATAGCAGCAACATAAATTACAGACTTGTTATTATTATTATTATTATTATTTAAAAAAAAAAAAAAAAAAAAAAAAAAGAGAAAAAGAAAAACTTCCTCTCCGTCGAAGCAAGAATCGGAAGACGACGTCGCCGCCGCTGCCGTGCTAACTACCGTCACCACCGCAGGGAACAGAGAGTATCGAAGAGGATTAAATGAATTACTTGGAGAATGGCGTGTACATGCCCGAAGATCTCGGCAGGTCTATTTTCTTTTTATTTCTCAATTTTCTGTATCTTTTGAAAATGTTGATCAGCGGGATGAGGGTTTAGGGATTTTTGAATTGGAATTTGACGCTGGAGTTTTGGTGAAGACAGTTGGGGACTTGACGATCTGGTTCCCAGCTACTATGATTCCAGTTCGCCGGAGGGAGTTCTATCGCCGTCGGCGGCTTCGAAGAACATAGTATCGGAGAGGAATAGGAGGAGGAAGCTTAATGATAGGCTTTTTGCACTTCGAGCGGTGGTTCCAAATATTAGTAAGGTTAGAATCAAATTTCTGGTGTTCGATTTGATAGTTAATACTTAATAGACCTGTTTTTGTAGTTTTGGAATTTGAAATTAATCGATCGAGAAATGCAATTGAGCAGATGGATAAGGCTTCCATTATTAAAGATGCAATCGATCACATCCAGAAGTTGCGTGAACAAGAGAGGAGGATTGAAACTGAAATTTATGAGCTCGAATCGGGAAAGTCAAAGAAGAAGATAGCGCGGTATGAGTTTGAGCAGGAGGTGCCATTGTTGCATACACCAAAGAGGAATAAAACAGATCAGTTCAGCTATTACGATTCTTCTGCTACAAGATATTCCCCCATTGAAGTGCTGGATGTAAGCTTCCTGATCTCTCTCTTTCTTTAAAAGCTTCAAATAATGAATTGATTGGAGATTCTGAGGAGATTGGATTGTGAATTGCAGTTAAGTGTAACGTATATGGGGGAAAGAACAATCGTGGTGAGCTTAACATGTTGCAAAAGAGCAGATTCAATGGTTAAACTATGTAAAGTTTTTGAATCACTGAAGCTCAAGATCATCACTGCCAATATCACTGCTGTCTCTGGAAGGCTTTTGAAAACTGTGTTCATCGAGGTAACTAAACTGAACTGAACTGAACTGAACTATTTTGTTTGATTCTTCCATAAACTAGTCAAATGGGTTCAAAATGCATATAGATGGGACAGTTACATTTTCTCTGAATATAACTATAAGAAGAATGAAATGGACAAAATCTGAGAGAAAATAAGAAACTCGTGGCCTTCCTACGAAATTGGGTATGTTTCTTTGGTTTTTTCAATCATTGAGATTGAAGACAATTGATCAATTGATCCTCGAAAAAGGAGGAGAGCGAGAGAGATGCTGATTTGTTTTTGCCTTGGTTTCAATATCATNATTTTGGCCTTCTGCTTTCTATCTGTAATTATTATTATTATTATTATTATTATTAGGTTAAGTTATAAGTATTAGGATAATTAGGTGAACTTGTCTGTTTTTGTTTTTGTTTTTGTTTTTGTTTTTGTTTTGTTTTGTTTTTGTTTTTGTTTTTGTTTTTGTTTTTGTTTTTGTTTTTGTTATAATAATTATGTCGTTTTCTTTGAGCAGTATCTCTGTTATATGGTGCTTTTTGAATATAAAATGTGCCTAAATGTTTACCCCATTTTCTTTAAGATATGGAGGATATCAAAGTTGTGATATGGCTTTGTGATTGTGTGGGCAGATGAGTGAGACATTTGGGGCCAAGGGACTGTTTTTGATCGTTTTCAGAAACTGCTTTTTTTTTTTTTTTTTTTTTTTTTTTTTTTTTTTTTTNTTTTTTTTTTTTTTTTTTTTTTTTTTTTTTTTTTTTTTTTTTTTTTTTTTTTTTTTTATCACAATTTCTAAAAAGGCATCATTTTTTCTTGTGTTACATATTTTGCCAGCAGATTTTTTTTTTTAATTTTTTATTTATTTTATAACACCATTATTAAATTCAGAGACAATATCTGAATTGTATGCAAATTAAATAATAATAATAATAATAAATAATGCTTCGTTTTTAGCAGTTTGGTTTTTCATAAAATTCTTACTATAATTTTCACTTTTATTTGAAATTGGATTTTATTATTATTATTATTATTATTATTATAACGATCTAAACCATCAATGGGCACTCAAATCTTTTTAAAAGAACACAAGAATCAGAAAATTCACAGATAGAGTCATAATTAAAGCGGAAAAAGGGCTATGAAATTCTTAAATATTCTATGTCTGAAACTCTATTTTCAAGTGAGTCTTCCATTTTCATTGGAATATTAAGCACATCATCTTTGGAGATTTGTTCATGTTTAAAAAGGAAACTTAGAAAATACAGCAGAAAATGGGGCGTAGGCTCGGTTTTGTTTTGGATGAAGATAGAAGAGGTGGGTGGGTGAGGGAACCATTCAATGATAAGCTGTTCAACCAGTTAAGGGTAAGATTATAGAGCCATCAAGGAAAGCAAAAGAATGTGTATAATGCAAATAAAGAATTTGTGGGCTCATAGTCAATGGAGTCACTTTGTCAAAGTGGAAGATCCACTTGTGATGTAATTTCTGTGGGGCTGGGAGTGATAGCATTTTGGCATTACATTCTTAAGGTTTTTATCCTTTCTGAAGTTAATTACTTATCTCTCGTAGGCTTCTATGTCATAAAGGAGAGAACTATTTAGATATACCAAATCCTATAATAAGCCGAACTCCATGATCTAATTAAAATTATCCTTTGTGGAATTGCAGGCTGGACAAGAGGAGAGAGATCTCTTGAAGATTAAAATAGAAACAGCCCTTGCAGGTCTTAATGATCCCCAGAGCCCCGTGAGTATCTAATCTAAGCCAACAAATCGGAAAACACACACGAGTGAGATCGATGAACACAAACCATCTTAGCCATAGTAACGGGAAGTTTGAAAAATGGTTCCCTCTCCCTGCTCATAGTTTTCCATTTTTGCTCTTTATTGAGGTTGACAAGTCACATAAAGTGTGTTTCCTCGATCAAGAGTTCTTCAAGTGGTTCAAAGAATTCTTTTCTGGGTCCTAAGAAGGAACCAACCATTTCGTTCGTTGGTTCAAAATCACAAATCTCGAGGTTTCAAAATTCATAGAGTTGATTGGCGTGTAGGTTGGATTTGGCTAGATTTGGTAAATCTCTTGTTTAGGATTAGTATGTTTTTAGATTGCATTTTCCAATCTGTAATCTGGTGACTTGATAATTTGATTTTGAAGCTTATCAATAGTTTGATCAATTTTGTTTTAAGTAATTTTTCTATGAGAGAGATGGCTGAACATACTCTGGAATGAACTGAACTCCTCCTCGTGGTTATCACTCTGATATACTAACATCAAAGCAAGACAGATAAAGAGAATTGAAAAAGAAGATGGAATGATTAATATTGAAGGGGCAGTCAAATGAGAGTTTGAGTATTGAGAACATGGGTCTGATACCCATGTTCGCAAATCAATCAGAGGCTATGTTCCCCAATTCCCAGCCCCCCATTCATATCATGTGTGGCCTCCTGTCTCCCCACCACCTCTCTCTTCCCCTACCACTATACACCCTCTCTGGTTGCATTGCCTCACTCCCTTAAGTTTCCAAACATGGAGATAGGTAAGGGAGAAAGTTTTTGGATTGAGAGCTTTGCAAATGGGTCACTATTATTGAAAAGCAAAAGCTATTTAGTTTACCAATGCTAAATAGTTCATTGGTGTTGGAATACATCTTCATCAGACAGAATCATTCCAAAATGTCAGATGAAATACCAACACACCGGAAGCAGATCGATTCTATTGCTTTGAAGTTTTAACTGGTCTTGCTATGGTGACCAACTAAATCAGAATAGAACATTTTCTAATCTTCAAAGAAAAGAGCGCAAGAGTTTGAAACCTATTGACCATATTGAACTAACATTCCAACTCAATTTTACCAATAAAAAGTAATCTTTACCTGCACTTCAAGCTGTTTAGACCCACCATTACCACCATCCATCAGCATTCCCAACTTTGCTACACCACAGATGTGCGTCGACTCGAAGACACAGAACTAAGATAGCGTCGTTGAAACTGCTCATTCCTCAACATAGAAGTAACAGAGTTGCAAAATGTTCTAATGAAGACTGATAAAGCGTACATATATGTATATAAACCATGCAAGTTTATAGTTTTTAGCATGCTACCTCCGTGGAGCACATGAATTACATCCCGAAGTAGAAGAGTATCTTTAGGAATCACCAGCCATACTTGGCTTGTGTTTCAGCCTTTGTAAGAAGACCTCTTGCACGCCTCTCTGCTAATTCCGTCTCTTTCTGCTTCATATCATAAAACAACGATGTAATTTGGTGCTTTCTCTTGTGCAACTTTGAGGGCTTCCCTTTTGTCGTTGAGGCAGGCTACAGAACAGAACAGGCAAACAAACATATGAGTGCAATGGAGAAGTTAAAAAAACTTCGAGCTTTCATTTAGAGAAATGAAACGTAAAAAGGAAGAAACAAAAATACGAAATATAGGACATCAATATGCCTAACACGACGCTCATATTTAGCCATCATTCGGTTGATATGGTTTTTTTAACCCACATTCGCAAAGAGATAAGAAAAGTCAAATACCCAAAAAAGGTCAAAGTTTTATTTGGGAAACTCAATGAAGAGCATCAACACAAGACAAAATTCAGAGAACTCCTAGTGTTGCCCTCTCCCCCACTGAAGCCCTATTTGCGAACAAGGTTCTCCCAGACCATTGTCTGGATTGAAAGGCCATTACTCCATTGGACTAAAAGGGTTTGGCTTGATTTTTAAAGTATGTCCTGCAAAGCAACAGAAAGAGTGCCTGAGATGCTTTACTAGGGAAGCACCAACTGATCCCAAAAGTACTCAAGAGATCACCCCCAACGAACAGCAGCATACAGAGAAGTAAAGAAAAGGTGCATCAAGGACTCCTCATTTTTCTTACATAGAACGCACCAGTTGAGGGAGATTGAGATAGACGGCATAGTTCAACTAATTCTGCGAAGGTATGCAAAAATCCACCAGAAAGCTTGAACTTTCTTATGGGCTCAGAATTCCATATTGTTTCGATATAAAGAGGAGCAGATGATGATTTGGTATCAACAGCCTGACCATAAAAACTCCATTGTTTTCAAGCTTCTGAACTTCACAGCTAGCCTGACATCAGGGCCAAAGCCAACAAGGGCTTCGGAGAGAGCCAATCATTCAACCACCTCCAAATCTGTTAGGTTCTAATGTTTCTTTGAAACCATAAAAGTCAAAAAGAATGATTNTGAAGTTTAGACAAGATATAATCCACAAAACTATGTGTCGGGCACGACCTCACCAGAAGAATTAAATCAACCAAGAAAGTTGTAAACAAATCCCCAACAGAAATTCAAGAATACAAGGGCATTGGAAAAAAGAAAAAAACCCATAAAAGTAGGAGGCAAACTAAAGAAAGGGCTTCCAATCAAGCAAAATAAAACCTAACCGGTAATTACAAAACCACTTAGCCACTGAAGCCCACAGAGACACAACTGCCGCTCCAAAACCTCTCAAGCCCTCTTTCAAGCGGACATGTGGTTGTTGGATCAGTATGGGAGTGGAAGATGAAAAGAAAATTCACTGCTACAACACTTCTGTGGAGTTTGTGGATGGAGCAGAATATAAGGAAATTGGACAATAAGAGTTCTTCCCCTGCTTAATGCTTTTTGGTAGAGACACCTCAAAGGAGTTCTCATTATCCTTCTTGATATTAAGCTCAACACCTCTCTAAACCATTATGCCTAAAATGTCCACAACCAATAAGTTTCCACCCATACACTTGATCAAACATCAAAGGAGCCATGAATCAATTCAAATAGAATACCAACTAGTAGAAAGATGATGAATAGAGACTCCTAGCTTCCACAACTTTCTTATCCTCCCCACCCTCAAATATATTCTCCCTCCCTAAATATGGCAAGATGGCAACAATTCACTAAGTTCTCTCAATTTCAAAGCAATCGCCGTCTACAAGTGTGTTCTCTAGAACAATTTTTCGTAGCTTAATTAAGTGTACTTGATGGTGGTGTCATAGCTTTAATAAATTATTAAGTAACTACCCTTACTCCCAAAGTGCCTGGAATGACAGTCATAAATAGTCTAATATGAGGGGAGTTGTCTTTTGATTCTATCTTGAATCTTGATATTGTCTAATATGAGTTGCCACGAGAATAACTTAATTCTTCTTTGGGTATTTACCTTACAGTAACTATTCTATTTCAATCATGCATGCCAATTGGAGAACAAGAATAACTCCGGTTAAGTTTATGGGAGGATTTCATTAGTAAATCTCAATTATCATAAAAATGTTTCTTGTATACTATGAGTATCCAACTTGCATGTACCTCAACTAATCTCACAATACAACTACCTGACCACAACATCTAGTAGTAGAATTTTAATACTCAAGAGTGGTGACCACCAACCATGACAATTGAATCCAGCCCAAGATAATTATGCATAAAAACCCAAATAGAAGATCGATCGAAGAGTGATTTTACCATCTTAGCGCCATATAACATAAATATCCAATGCAGTCACATCGACTCTAATCTTTCATTAGATGGCACTTTTTTTTTATCTTCTATACTAAAATGACCAATAAACCAAGGACGTAGACTTGCTGATATAATATCCAAAAATAGACAGAGATAAACCACAATGTGATTATATACACCAGAAAACCCCATTGTATATCTATGTTATCTTGCCATGAAGCTATAAGTGGCTTACCTGGTAAGAAGGACCAAAAGCAATTCCAGTTAACTTGACCTGGTCCTGCCTTGGCCGATTCTTCATCAATTCATCCTGCTTCACCTCGAGTATTTCTGTCGGAATTTCATTTCTTCTTCTCTTTTCATGTATTCTAACAACATTTTCAGCGTCCATCATTGTGGGCTGAACAGCAGGGTCACTCCCATATTGTATGTGATCACCATAGTTACCATAATTCTCATAACTTCCATAGTCACCAGCGTTAATTCCACTAGAGACAGACGGTGCTTCACCAACCACATTTTGATCAACACTGTAGTGGTAACTCCCATAACCATCATAGCTTGCATAATTCCAAGCATTCTGTTCTGTACCAACGTTGTAAACTGCTGCATTATCATAGTTCTCCGTATGACTGGCAACCTTCTGCTCAACACCTGAACTGTAATTTACGTAACTGTCGTAATTTTCGGCATCGTGATCAACTTTTTGAGTGCTACCTGAATCATTCACTACTTTAGAACCATCAGAAGACGCAACCGGAACATCTGTTTCAAGAATCGACCTTCGCCCTGAGCCTGAGCTCGACATAACTCCCAAAGTTGCCGAATGCTTCGGCGCTGGAATGCTTGACAAGAACGACGTCACAGTAGGGGTTTGGAACGAGGATTGGGATGCCTTTCGGCGCCTTATTTCCTCTTCTTCTTCATCGTCATCATCATCGTCATCTTCACCCAATTTCAGCAAAGAAGAATTAACGGGTGGCTTAAATAGAACGACCCTTTTTGGCTGGGATTCCGTGGACGAGGGATTTGATTTAGATTTCTGCAAATTCTGCAAATTAGGTTGCGGAAGGGAAGAAAACATAGATGCCGATTCCGTGAGATTCTCATCACCATCACCGTCAAATCGAGAATTAGACGAGGAAGACGACGATCTCGTAGGATTCCCCTTAGGCCGTGGAAGGGAAGAGAAGATAGATGAAGGTTTAATTGAAGCAGTACCTAATTTAGACCCCGAGAGCGAATCTCCTTCCTCTACGTCTTCGTTCTTATCATTTTCGAAGAACCCAGTGGGCAGAGAAGGCTTGGAGGACTGTTTGGGCTGGGGAAGGGATTGGAATAGCGAGGAAGATTTGGACGGGGGATGAGACGATAAGAAAGTAGAGGTTTCGGAGGAGGAGGATTTGGGTAACTCGGATCTCTGAGGCGCGCTAACAGACAACGGTGGCTGCTCCTGTTCTTCGTCGTCGGAGGAGGCGTAGTTGGCTAACAGTGAGTCCATGAGAGGGCACAGAAAGAGGGAGAGATGCGGAGCTTTTGGAAGTGGGGTAATGGAGGCTATGGCGGTAAGCGGCGCGTTTTCTTCTGGAGAATGGCTCGCTGGTCCACGAACTTTTCTTTTTTGGTCTAATCATTTTTTAAAAAACTAAATAATAGAAAATACTTANAAAAAAAAAAAAAAAAAAAAAAAAATCATTCCCCACCTCTCTCCACTATTCTTAAAATAAAACAAATAATTAAAAGGTATTCTTATGATGATTGGTAGAAAATAATCAGTGGCCAATTTAAAAAATATCTCTAAACATTTTTAATATTCTCTATTCTCCTTATTTCATCTTCCAATCTCGAAAATTATCTACTTCAAATCATGTCTACAAGTTATAGTAAGGAAACAAACAAGAGTAATTGAATGATTAAGGGAGCTCGTGACCTAAATGTTTTAATAAGATTGTATGTTAATAGTTGGGTGTGAGTTCATGCGTTGTTTGGATTTAATACACGAAAAGACAAACACATAAAGAATTTGAGTTATAATTTTGAAGACAACTTGTGGGACGAAAAAAAATAAAATACGTGCATTATCAAATTTGTAGTGATGAAGGGTTAATGTTGCTCGTTGATTTTTACCACTAAAAAAAACATTTATTTGGTATCTTCTAAGGTTGAAGGAAGTTTATTTTAATTTATTAATCAAGATCCAAGAGAACCGTCTATCGATACAACATAATTGACAATTGTATTTAAGCAAGCATGGAAGTAACCTGCAACGATACAACATAATTGACAATTGTATTTAAGCAAGCATGGAAGTAACCTGCCATGTAAGACTACTTAAAACATATTTGGAAGTGATTTAGACACGATAAAAGTAATGCGAATTATTCCAAAATCACTATCAAACATGTCGTCAAACACTATACACGGTAGAGGACAACAAATAACTCAATTCACAGTAGATGCCAAATGATTATTTTCAATAAAGTCAGGTATGTTACATCCACATCAAGTAGTTTAGAAAGGGCAAAGAATATTGTTCCAACCAACCTTTCATATAATCTAACTACTCCTTACTTTTCATATCTGACAGCATTCTAGCGTTCATTCTACAAAATACTGTTCAAAATGTTGAGCCATTGTATCCGAAGAACGAGGCCTGGAAATGATCAGGATGGATGTGTTAGTCAACAGGTTATCGGTGCAGAAAAATGTTATATTACAAACATATCACAGTTACTGTCATACAAATCCAACAAAGTATGGCTAATTTGTTAACTTATATAACTGCACAGACGGGGTGGGGGCTAAGATATTCACAATGTTAAGACATAATTAATCTTTTATATGTATTCTTAATACTCCCCCTTTCTCTCGTGAGTTCAGTGATTAATGCAAAAACTCAACTAGTACTTGACAATATTGATTGGAGAATAGACGATGAGTATGAATTCATGTTAGAAACACGACTCTCTACAATGGTATGATATTGTCCACTTTGAGCATAAGCTCTCATGGCTTTGCTTTCGGTTTTTCATACCAATGAAGATAATGTTCCTTACTTATTATAACCCCATGATCTTCCTCTTAATTAGCCTACGTGAGACTACTCCTTTCAATAATCCTCAATAATTCAAACACCCTTCTCTACGCTGATGTCTGATGTCTTGCCGAGCTAACCAAAATCCTTTAGCGTTGGGGGTTTTAATGGTGATTTAACAAGGAATGGGTCATATTGTGGCAAAAGACAAATCAATAGGTGCATTTGCCGCTCAACTAATGTAGAAATCATCTCTAGGACTCAAAATGAAAGGTGAGTGTTTAAAATTATATGCAAGTTTGTAATTTAGAAGTCAATTCTTTACCAAAATCCAGCCAAGGGGAGTACCTATACGAAGAAGTATCGACCACTAAACCAAAAAATTGTACAGAGTTACACATCATGAACAAGTTCAGAAAATATCCAAATACTCGAATGGCCAACTTTTTCAGGCCTCTGGGTTCACATTTGTCCGTATCAGTTACCACTAACACCTTAAATAACAGTGTTACGCGGGGTAAAATATTAAATAGGAAGATTTAAGTTCAAAATTTGTAAAACCAAAACAAGTTTAATTGCAATCCGGAGAAGCAAGGAAGAGATGCAGGAGATCCATGCATCAAATTGCACAGCCACTAGAATAAAACAATATTGCCATTGAATTATGTGCAAACCATCTTACACTAAGTCTACCTCCATTCAGAATTATATATTCCAGAAAAGGCGTAAACAAATCAGGTCAAAAGCTTTACTATTACTAAAGTTACATTAATACTAAACCAAAAAGGGTTGTGAGGGGTTTGAACATTGTATCCTCTCCTTTGATAAGCTAGTTAAACTATCACTAAACTAACTAAAGCTTAGAGGTTAAGTGTAACGGCCAAGCCCACCGCTAGTAGATATTGTCATTTTTGAGCTTTTCCTTTTGGACTTTTCCTCAAAGTTTTAAAATGCGTATGCTAGGCAGAGGTTTCCACACCTTTATAAAGAATGCTTAGTTCCCCTCTCTAATCGACGTGGGATCTCACTATATTTATATTATAAACACTTCCCTCGCATGTGAGCTTGAATAACGAATATTAACTAAATTATGGAGCTCAACATGTGAGCTTGATACCATGACATCCACTAATCCCACCTATCCAGCCTTTTATATACGTGCTCAACAATTTGGAAGGACGAGAAAAACTTGCCTGAGAATCGGAAAATTTGATATAGAAACGGGAGCTATCAATATGGAGCTTAGTCTGAATAATCTCAGCAATTGTTGAGCTAAGTTTTCCATTCACGCTTGGTCCAAGGCCTCCAATAGATATCAATTCTCCATACGCGGCTGGCTCTTCCGTGCCAGCAAATACGATTGGCGTGCTACCATTCAGCAAGATCATCACATACTGAACCATTCAAGCAGAAAAATGTAAGGTCATGCCCTTGTATTAGCATAAACATGATTCCATCGCGTGTATATGAATAATTATCACGATAAAAGAACTTCTTCGACCAACAAAGAAAAATAAAAATTCAAGTCAGCTATCAATCTAGTACTGGAAAATCTCAACTCAAGAACTTGAAATGACCTCCACATCTCAGAGTAATTTTGTCGAACACCATGTGGGCATGTCCATAACTCTACATAAAACACACCCAACACAGCAAGGGACTGTTGTTTAACAAGTGATAAGAGTTGAGGAGCAATGAAGAAGGGACAAAGAACTTAACAGATTCAGATTTCCCGAGAATTTTAGAAACGGCTTTCGATGCGTCCTTGAGGATGTCAGCAGCCACCACGGCATCAACTGGGAGATTCGTGAACAAATTCAAAGTGGGCATTTTAAACGCTGATGCTGCTTGTGGGGACGGTCCAATTTAGCTTGAAGGTTCTAATGGCAATGGCAATGGCAATGGGTGGCTTTCAGGGAGAGATTCTGCAGATAAATGGCTCGCAACGCAATCTCGTATTCCCAATCCTCATGGGACCCAGTTCCTTCCCTTGAGGATTAAGCTTATTAGTTTAAATTAATCAATAATTAGTCTAAATTAATAAAAATATTATCGGCTTTATTTATTTATTTATTTATTTATTTATTTTATGCTTTCCAAAAGGAAAAGAAATTATATTACTAGTTATGTTAATTACAACTATACCCTTTGTCCTCCTCCCGCGGCTTCAGTTCTTCGCGCCATTCTGTACGAAAATCTGCACAATTGCCCTAATCTCTCTCACTCTTCGAGAAGCGGGTATCGGCGACAAGTTCTTTATCCTTCTCTGCATTTGTTAACTGGTAATCTTCTGCTAATTTCCTTTTATTTGACCACAACCTATTGCACCGCGTCCTGGATTAAGATGGATTCTTCGAGGGAGGATTGCTCCTCCGACACTCTTCGGTTTATGGAACTTGCAATTCAGCAGGTGAATATCCCTCCTGTACGAAGATGGTGAATTTTTGCATCATAATTGTCAAAGTTACATACAGCACTCAAACTATATGCAGTTCAATTAATTTCCAGGAAGTTATGCAGGGCATGAGACGTATGCAAGAATATCTTTATTGCTTTTTCAAATTTTCACGAGCATTAGTTTACATGTTATGCTTTTGTTTGTCAAGCGTCTTCATTTTCTGATCTGATTTTATTAGAAATACTTGTGAATAGCTCCAAGCTTATTGGAGTTTGCATTTCTAATGGATGTCTGACCGTAGTTAATTGAAACACTTTACGCAGTATTTTGATCCCCCGTGTCGACATTTTCTATGTAGAAATTATTTTGTTGATGCGTCTCTCCCATACTGACGTCCTTAAATTATTGCTTTGTAAATCATCAATTTTCGCGTAGTATGGGATCATGGGAATGAAAATACAATACGTGGGGGTTGAGCAAAATGGAGGCTGAAGAAAAGAGAGTTCTGCAGGGCCATCTGCCTTTGCACGGGGTTGCTTGTTTTGTTTCAACTGAAAGCTTCTTCTAATCCATTTGATTCTCATCACATTTAAATGTTTGTCTCAATGGTGTCAGATTTATTTATCTCTATAGTAGCTCAATATTTTGCCATGTGATTGCAGGCCAAGCTTGCCCTGAACAGCCTAGAAGTGCCTGTAGGGTAAGCTATTGTCTATTTTTACCATTGTTGCCGGTAAGATCTGTTGTGTTGCAAAATGAGTTCACTGTTTTGGTGCATTTTCAAGAGGATGTATTAACATTCCACCTAGTTCCTTTTGTGTAGTTGTGCCCAAAACTCATTATAGTTATTTATGAAAGCATTGCTTATGAGGTCATCGTATTATTGTTATTGTTCAGCTGTGTGATTGTTGAAGATGGGATGGTTATTGCCACTGGAAGAAACCGCACTACTGAGACTCGAAATGTAATCCAA